>NC_139654.1:2400000-2410000 GCF_951799395.1 Argentina silus | reverse complement strand
GCCCCAACCCTAACCTTAACCCTAACCCTAACCTTAACCCTAACCCTAACCCCAACCCTAACCTTAACCCCAGCCCTAACCTTAACCCTGGCCTTAACCCTGATCCTAACCCTAGCCCTAACCTTAACCCTAACCCATGGAAGAAGGGTCAACATGTTTGGAACCATGTTTACCCTAATCCTGACCCTAACCTTGACCCTAACCCTGACCCCAACCCTAACCTTAACCTTAACCCTAACCTCAACCCTAACCTCAACCCTAACCCTTACCCTGGCCTTGGCCCCGACCATAACCCTGGTCCGAAACCGAACCCCGGACCTAGCCCTGACCTACGCCCTAACCCTGGCCTTCGCCTTCTGCCGAGCTCCCACCCCCTCCTTACCCCCAACACTGCCACTTGCCCTGTTTCCATTATGGGAGTGGAAACATTTGAGGGGCCTAACACCCGGGGGAGAGTCCAGACTCTCACAGCAGAGATCCATCATGCTCAAAGCCCCTTACCATCGGAGGAGGGTCTGGACTTTCATCCTAATTTCCATCTGGATCTGCCTGATTCGAGCCTTGAGGAGGAATCTTCCCCTCGGGGAGCAAATGGACAGCCCCTTGTGGTGGGGGCCAAATTTAGATCCAATGTGGCAGTGGCCATCTCTGAGTCCATTGGTTCCAGCTCCCAACCTGAGTCAGGAATGGGTCACCGTCCTGTAGATACAGGAGTGACCCAGAGAGGAGATAGACCGGGTGGGCTCGGTGCATCTGAGGACGCTATGCAGCCCTCCCCACGGGGGCCCACCAGACACCCGAACCACTCCAATGATGAGGGGAAGAGGGGGTGGTCATTGACGGTGGAGAGGCCTGTGCTGGTGATAGGGGACTCCAATTTAGCCAACCTTCCCCGGTGTAACAGCCCACTGGTGCAGGTTGACAGTTTCCCGGGGGCCCGCATTTTCCACCTGACGGGAATCCTCGGGAGGCTGTCCCCCTGTGTAGAGACGCAGAAGGTGATCCTTTCGGTGGGCCTGAACAACTGTTTGAAGCTAAACAGTATAGATACCATTGCCAAACAATTTGGTATTCTAGTAACAAAGGCCAAGAAAATATTTCCCTATGCAGAAATATTCATTCCACTGATTCAGATCTCAGAGCAACAAGACCATGATGTTCAGGTGTTGGCACGTGGGGTCAATTTGTTCATCGGGGAGAGGTATAGGGTGTTAAAGGGTGTGAAGGACAGTGATTTTAAAGTGCAAAGGGACAGAGTACACTGGACAAACATAACAGCCTCTTTGATTTTAGATGGTTGGATGGAGCAATTAAACTAACCAGGGGGGTACCGAGAATTCTCACCCCCATGGGATCCAATATTTTAAACTTGTCAATTTTATATAATTTATCGAAGGCAGAGGAGACCCTCTTGGAAAGAGGCCTCCTGTTCATACCTACTCCATTGGAGACTAATAGGCAGGGTCTTAGGAGAGACCTACACCAGTATCACAGGAGGTTGAAGCTGCTGGACCACTTTGGCTTCGAGTCTGGCGGCCCCCGAGAGCCCTTCACTTTACCCTCCGGCTGGGAACCTGGGGAGGATTTAACATCAGACCCCATTAGGGACCTAGTCGGGGGGGATGTGGGGGGCTTCGGGAGACTGTCTTTCCGGGTGCGTCCAGTCAGCAACCTTTCTAAGGAGGAGAGAAAAGCCCTAGAAAAATTAAAAACTAATAGAGATATAATAATTAAACCGGCAGACAAGGGGTCAAAGATTGTTATCTTAGATAAAACATCATATCTAATAGAGGCAAACAGACAACTTGAAAATAAAAAACATTACTTACCTTTGAAGGAGTCCATTCAGATGGAAACGCAGGTCCAAATCCGGGGAATCCTGGACGATCTGTGTAAGAAAGAAAAAATAACAAAAAAACAGAAGGTTTACCTATATGGGGAGGATCCTCCACGTCCAAGAAAACTTTATTTATTACCAAAAATTCATAAAGATCCAGTGACGTGGACAATCCCTAATAAATTGCCCCCAGGAAGACCTATTGTGTCTGACTGTGGGAGCGAATCATATAGGATTGCTGAATATATTGACTCTTTTCTTAATCCCTTGTCTCAAATTCATGATAGTTATATCAAAGATACATATGCCTTTGTTGACAAGCTTAAGACCGTAGAATTTCCACACGGCGCCATGTTATTTTCTATAGATGTAGATGCTCTGTACACTAATATTGATACTCACCTAGGACTCCAGGCTGTTCAGAATATTTTGGTAAGGCACCCAGATCCAAATAGACCGGATGCAGCTATCTTGAGGTTGTTGGAGTTGGGTTTAACCAAAAATGACTTTGTATTTAATGATAAATATTATTTACAGATTCATGGTACGGCGATGGGGAAGAAGTTTGCTCCCGCCTATGCAAACATCTATATGGCTGAATTTGAGCGAACTGTCTTCCCCAAATGCCACAAACTGCCAACACTGTATCTGCGGTATCTGGATGATATATTTGGAGTCTGGCCCCATGGGGAACCAGACTTTCGGAATTTTATGTCAACGCTCAACGAACACCATCCTTCCATAACATTTAAATATGAATTACATCCAGAGAAAATACATTTTCTGGACACTGAGGTGTTTGTGGAGGATGGTGAGGATGGGAGGGTGGGTCTTGGGACGAGGGTCTATTTTAAGCCGACGGACACCCATGCTCTGCTGCACAGATCTTCTTACCATCCCAGGCATACCTACAGGGGGATTGTCAAATCCCAACTGATTAGGTTTCGCCGGATCTGTGTGGCGGAGGTGGATGTGCGTTCGGCGACCCAGACCCTCTTCCAGGCCCTGAGACCGAGGGGCTATAGCAGGACGTTCCTCCGCGGCATCCAAGTGGAGGTCCAGCAGATGTTTAGTGGGGGGAGTAAACCTGCAGAAGGGAGGGACGATAAACATCTGGTCCCTTTTGTTTCAACTTATGCACCGGCCGCCCTCGAATTAAATAAAATCGTTAAAGCCAATTTTAAAATAGCACAAACCAAAATAGACCCTCTCCGGGATTTTAGAATTATAGCAGCCTATAGGAGGGGTAGAAACCTGAAGGATCAGTTGGTGAAGGCATCTTTGGGGACCGAGCGACGGGATCCGTTGCAGTCGCATTTTAAAGTAAATTCATTTATCACAAATAAATATACTCATCTGAGTGCAGCAGTGCGGGAGGTCTTCCAGCTTGATTCGTCCAATTTGGTGTACGGCATTGAATGCAAAACCTGTAACAAATGGTATATTGGACAGACAAAAAATAGTTTACGTATGCGGCTGAAACAACATTTGTACAGTATAAGACAAACTACAAAGTCTACCGCAATCTACTTACATTTTAGAGATCATGGCTGGGAGAACCTCCTTATCACAGGCCTGGAAGCAGGGACGGCTTGGTCCGGAAAAAGGAGACTGTGGAGAGAAAGAATTTGGATTAATAAATTAAATACAGTCTATCCTAATGGGTTAAATGAAATATAAAAATATAAAAAAATATAAAATACTTACCTGGGAGTATGGTGAACGACATTGAGAGGGAATAATTAGCCATATTTTATTTTTATATGATATGTATGAAGTGAAATGTAATTTAATTTTTAAAGTGCTTTATACATTTACTTTTTTATATATATATATATGGTGTACATTCCCTTCCTTTGTGTCCCATTTCTCCTTAGGGATAATACATGAAATTATATAGTAACCTACAATTTTCCGGACCTAAAACTTACCTGTTTTTATTTTTATTTTTATTTTTCGCTCCATGAAAATCGCTGAACGGCGAAATCGCCAATCAACTAAGGTAAACAGAAGGTTTGTGTGCCAGTGCATTCCTGCTTAGGCAGACGTTTTATGATTCCCCTCACCTAACCGGCCAGTGCCACAAACCCTATCTGTTTTTATTGAATACTTTTAACATTGGCCCTCCATTTTAATATAAATAATATTTTCTCTGGGAGCTCTATCCCAGAGAAGCCTACCCAGTTGGGGGAATCGCTTATAGGGTAGGTTAAATTTTATAATGGAGGGACCGTTTTGCAGAATGTTTTTTATGGAGTCGATTTTTAGTAGGATATTTTTATATTTACTTGTGATAAGGTTGGCCTGGGAATTGTGGAATTGATTGGAATTGTTTGGTGTTCCACAACCAGGTGGCCAATTAGTCGTTTGGTCGATTTTTAGTAGCTCCGCCCTACCCCATGGCACTTACCCAATAGGGATCATTTTTTTTGTCTCCACCCCCTTTGTTCCCTATATATGTGTGTCTTTCCCTTCATTCTGGTCTTATCCTCTGAAGAAGACACATGGTGTCGAAACGTCAGGAGCTCATTTCAACCTTTTAATCTTTTAACCTTTTAAATCTTTCTACTGACTGTTTTTAATCCTGGATCTTTTATGATCCCTATTTACGTTTTAAATTTACTGGTTTCCCCCCGTATTTCCTGAATTTATTTGCACAATTGCAGCACTTTATTAAAGCATAATTTGCACATTGGGGAGTCTGGGCATTGGGAGGGCTCACTCCTTTAGGGGTAAATTTTTAATTACCCCCTTTTGGTTTGTTTTACACAGTGTGGTTTTTATCTTGCTGTGTTTTTGCACATTGTTTTACACAGTGTGGTTTTTATTTTGCTGTGTTTTTGCACCATTTGAATTTATTTTGCACTTGTTTATTTTGAGTGGCCCCCCTGCAGTGGTTACCAGCCCCCCATTGGCTTGGTGCCTAGAGGGGAGGGAATACATTTATTTTACCCTCCTCCTTTGGACAGAGTGCTGTTTTTAATCTTATTTTTTAATTGTGCAAATTGGGGAAACTATAAGAAAATCCAGTCAGTTTTTTGTGTGTTCCCCCTATTTATTTCCTTGTTTTTAAATGTTAACAGAAGCACTTTATTTGCCTTACTCTGGCACTTAATTCCAGCTGTCCCTGTTTTGCACTTTATTGTTGATTCAATCTCTGTTCATGGAACAGAGAATGAGACCGTCTAATTGGGTGAGAAGAGGGGGGAGAGGGAGTGAGAGAAGGGTTTCTCCCAATATTCCACCTGGGGTAAAGAAAAACAATAATGGTGGGCCTGACACCGCTCGACATGGTGTGCCCAGCCTGCAGAAGAGGTATTTTACACTCCTGCAGGCCATCCACCATGCTGAGGTGGTGGAACGATCAGAGCGATCTGGGACCTTTCCGGTGGGGATGATGCGCCAGGTGAACAAATTAACATCGTTCATCAAGCCGTCATCTCCTAATGCGGATACCGCAGGGAGGGTAAAGGCCAACACTGATCGGTGGATGGAACAGAATCTTTCCATCCTTAAACATCATTACGATGCAGTGTTGGCTGGGGGGCTCGAGTCCCTTCCCCCATTTGAGCAGGTGGCATTGGAGAAGGCCATCGCCTATGGCCGAGCCAGATACAAGAACAGGCTGACTGGCACCTCCATTGTCGCCTTGACATCGCTCGTGGGGGGGGGGGCTGGGCCCCCTATACGGGAGCCGGGGTCGATTATGGATTTGAGGGAGTGGCCTCCACTTCCGACCCCTTCGGGCCCAGGCCCTGGCCCTCCCTTTTGGACTGGGGGTCCGGGATTGCTCACCGGGCCATTCTGCCCTACTCCTGGGCCTGACCCCAACCCTAACCTTAACCTTAACCCTAACCTTAACTCTGACCCTGGCCCCAACCCTAACCTTAACCCCAACCCTAACCCTAACCCTAACCTTAACCCCAGCCCTAACCTTAACCCTAACCCTAACCTTAACCCCAGCCCTAACCCTAACCCTAACCTTAACCCTAACCCTGGCCCCAACCCTAACCTTAACCCTAACCCTAACCTTAACCCTAACCCTAACCCCAACCCTAACCTTAACCCCAGCCCTAACCTTAACCCTGGCCTTAACCCTGATCCTAACCCTAGCCCTAACCTTAACCCTAACCCATGGAAGAAGGGTCAACATGTTTGGAACCATGTTTACCCTAATCCTGACCCTAACCTTGACCCTAACCCTGACCCCAACCCTAACCTTAACCTTAACCCTAACCTCAACCCTAACCTCAACCCTAACCCTTACCCTGGCCTTGGCCCCGACCATAACCCTGGTCCGAAACCGAACCCCGGACCTAGCCCTGACCTACGCCCTAACCCTGGCCTTCGCCTTCTGCCGAGCTCCCACCCCCTCCTTACCCCCAACACTGCCACTTGCCCTGTTTCCATTATGGGAGTGGAAACATTTGAGGGGCCTAACACCCGGGGGAGAGTCCAGACTCTCACAGCAGAGATCCATCATGCTCAAAGCCCCTTACCATCGGAGGAGGGTCTGGACTTTCATCCTAATTTCCATCTGGATCTGCCTGATTCGAGCCTTGAGGAGGAATCTTCCCCTCGGGGAGCAAATGGACAGCCCCTTGTGGTGGGGGCCAAATTTAGATCCAATGTGGCAGTGGCCATCTCTGAGTCCATTGGTTCCAGCTCCCAACCTGAGTCAGGAATGGGTCACCGTCCTGTAGATACAGGAGTGACCCAGAGAGGAGATAGACCGGGTGGGCTCGGTGCATCTGAGGACGCTATGCAGCCCTCCCCACGGGGGCCCACCAGACACCCGAACCACTCCAATGATGAGGGGAAGAGGGGGTGGTCATTGACGGTGGAGAGGCCTGTGCTGGTGATAGGGGACTCCAATTTAGCCAACCTTCCCCGGTGTAACAGCCCACTGGTGCAGGTTGACAGTTTCCCGGGGGCCCGCATTTTCCACCTGACGGGAATCCTCGGGAGGCTGTCCCCCTGTGTAGAGACGCAGAAGGTGATCCTTTCGGTGGGCCTGAACAACTGTTTGAAGCTAAACAGTATAGATACCATTGCCAAACAATTTGGTATTCTAGTAACAAAGGCCAAGAAAATATTTCCCTATGCAGAAATATTCATTCCACTGATTCAGATCTCAGAGCAACAAGACCATGATGTTCAGGTGTTGGCACGTGGGGTCAATTTGTTCATCGGGGAGAGGTATAGGGTGTTAAAGGGTGTGAAGGACAGTGATTTTAAAGTGCAAAGGGACAGAGTACACTGGACAAACATAACAGCCTCTTTGATTTTAGATGGTTGGATGGAGCAATTAAACTAACCAGGGGGGTACCGAGAATTCTCACCCCCATGGGATCCAATATTTTAAACTTGTCAATTTTATATAATTTATCGAAGGCAGAGGAGACCCTCTTGGAAAGAGGCCTCCTGTTCATACCTACTCCATTGGAGACTAATAGGCAGGGTCTTAGGAGAGACCTACACCAGTATCACAGGAGGTTGAAGCTGCTGGACCACTTTGGCTTCGAGTCTGGCGGCCCCCAAGAGCCCTTCACTTTACCCTCCGGCTGGGAACCTGGGGAGGATTTAACATCAGACCCCATTAGGGACCTAGTCGGGGGGGATGTGGGGGGCTTCGGGAGACTGTCTTTCCGGGTGCGTCCAGTCAGCAACCTTTCTAAGGAGGAGAGAAAAGCCCTAGAAAAATTAAAAACTAATAGAGATATAATAATTAAACCGGCAGACAAGGGGTCAAAGATTGTTATCTTAGATAAAACATCATATCTAATAGAGGCAAACAGACAACTTGAAAATAAAAAACATTACTTACCTTTGAAGGAGTCCATTCAGATGGAAACGCAGGTCCAAATCCGGGGAATCCTGGACGATCTGTGTAAGAAAGAAAAAATAACAAAAAAACAGAAGGTTTACCTATATGGGGAGGATCCTCCACGTCCAAGAAAACTTTATTTATTACCAAAAATTCATAAAGATCCAGTGACGTGGACAATCCCTAATAAATTGCCCCCAGGAAGACCTATTGTGTCTGACTGTGGGAGCGAATCATATAGGATTGCTGAATATATTGACTCTTTTCTTAATCCCTTGTCTCAAATTCATGATAGTTATATCAAAGATACATATGCCTTTGTTGACAAGCTTAAGACCGTAGAATTTCCACACGGCGCCATGTTATTTTCTATAGATGTAGATGCTCTGTACACTAATATTGATACTCACCTAGGACTCCAGGCTGTTCAGAATATTTTGGTAAGGCACCCAGATCCAAATAGACCGGATGCAGCTATCTTGAGGTTGTTGGAGTTGGGTTTAACCAAAAATGACTTTGTATTTAATGATAAATATTATTTACAGATTCATGGTACGGCGATGGGGAAGAAGTTTGCTCCCGCCTATGCAAACATCTATATGGCTGAATTTGAGCGAACTGTCTTCCCCAAATGCCACAAACTGCCAACACTGTATCTGCGGTATCTGGATGATATTTTTGGAGTCTGGCCCCATGGGGAACCAGACTTTCGGAATTTTATGTCAACGCTCAACGAACACCATCCTTCCATAACATTTAAATATGAATTACATCCAGAGAAAATACATTTTCTGGACACTGAGGTGTTTGTGGAGGATGGTGAGGATGGGAGGGTGGGTCTTGGGACGAGGGTCTATTTTAAGCCGACGGACACCCATGCTCTGCTGCACAGATCTTCTTACCATCCCAGGCATACCTACAGGGGGATTGTCAAATCCCAACTGATTAGGTTTCGCCGGATCTGTGTGGCGGAGGTGGATGTGCGTTCGGCGACCCAGACCCTCTTCCAGGCCCTGAGACCGAGGGGCTATAGCAGGACGTTCCTCCGCGGCATCCAAGTGGAGGTCCAGCAGATGTTTAGTGGGGGGAGTAAACCTGCAGAAGGGAGGGACGATAAACATCTGGTCCCTTTTGTTTCAACTTATGCACCGGCCGCCCTCGAATTAAATAAAATCGTTAAAGCCAATTTTAAAATAGCACAAACCAAAATAGACCCTCTCCGGGATTTTAGAATTATAGCAGCCTATAGGAGGGGTAGAAACCTGAAGGATCAGTTGGTGAAGGCATCTTTGGGGACCGAGCGACGGGATCCGTTGCAGTCGCATTTTAAAGTAAATTCATTTATCACAAATAAATATACTCATCTGAGTGCAGCAGTGCGGGAGGTCTTCCAGCTTGATTCGTCCAATTTGGTGTACGGCATTGAATGCAAAACCTGTAACAAATGGTATATTGGACAGACAAAAAATAGTTTACGTATGCGGCTGAAACAACATTTGTACAGTATAAGACAAACTACAAAGTCTACCGCAATCTACTTACATTTTAGAGATCATGGCTGGGAGAACCTCCTTATCACAGGCCTGGAAGCAGGGACGGCTTGGTCCGGAAAAAGGAGACTGTGGAGAGAAAGAATTTGGATTAATAAATTAAATACAGTCTATCCTAATGGGTTAAATGAAATATAAAAATATAAAAAAATATAAAATACTTACCTGGGAGTATGGTGAACGACATTGAGAGGGAATAATTAGCCATATTTTATTTTTATATGATATGTATGAAGTGAAATGTAATTTAATTTTTAAAGTGCTTTATACATTTACTTTTTTATATATATATATATGGTGTACATTCCCTTCCTTTGTGTCCCATTTCTCCTTAGGGATAATACATGAAATTATATAGTAACCTACAATTTTCCGGACCTAAAACGTACCTGTTTTTATTTTTATTTTTATTTTTCGCTCCATGAAAATCGCTGAACGGCGAAATCGCCAATCAACTAAGGTAAACAGAAGGTTTGTGTGCCAGTGCATTCCTGCTTAGGCAGACGTTTTATGATTCCCCTCACCTAACCCTAAACCTAACCCTAACCCTAACCCTAACCCTAACCTCATTTCTACTCCTAACCCTAACCCTAACCTTCTCCCAAACCCTAACCCTAACCTCATTTCTACTCCTAACCCTAACCCTAACCCTAACCCTAACCTTATCCCTATCCCTAACCCTAACCTTATTTCTCTTTTTAACCCTAACCCTAACCCTAAACCTAACCCTAACCCTAACCCTAACCCTAACCCTAACCCTAGGCGTAACCCTAACCCTAACCCTAA
>NC_139654.1:2347500-2397500 GCF_951799395.1 Argentina silus | reverse complement strand
AGAGAATGAGACCGTCTAATTGGGTGAGAAGAGGGGGGAGAGGGAGTGAGAGAAGGGTTTCTCCCAATATTCCACCTGGGGTAAAGAAAAACAATAATGGTGGGCCTGACACCGCTCGACATGGTGTGCCCAGCCTGCAGAAGAGGTATTTTACACTCCTGCAGGCCATCCACCATGCTGAGGTGGTGGAACGATCAGAGCGATCTGGGACCTTTCCGGTGGGGATGATGCGCCAGGTGAACAAATTAACATCGTTCATCAAGCCGTCATCTCCTAATGCGGATACCGCAGGGAGGGTAAAGGCCAACACTGATCGGTGGATGGAACAGAATCTTTCCATCCTTAAACATCATTACGATGCAGTGTTGGCTGGGGGGCTCGAGTCCCTTCCCCCATTTGAGCAGGTGGCATTGGAGAAGGCCATCGCCTATGGCCGAGCCAGATACAAGAACAGGCTGACTGGCACCTCCATTGTCGCCTTGACATCGCTCGTGGGGGGGGGGGCTGGGCCCCCTATACGGGAGCCGGGGTCAGTTATGGATTTGAGGGAGTGGCCTCCACTTCCGACCCCTTCGGGCCCAGGCCCTGGCCCTCCCTTTTGGACTGGGGGTCCGGGATTGCTCACCGGGCCATTCTGCCCTACTCCTGGGCCTGACCCCAACCCTAACCTTAACCCCAACCCTAACCTTAACCCTAACCCTAACCTTAACCCTAACCCTGGCCCCAACCCTAACCTTAACCCTAACCTAAACCCCAGCCCTAACCTTAACCCTAACCCTAACCCTAACCTTAACCCCAGCCCTAACCCTAACCCTAACCTTAACCCTAACCCTGGCCCCAACCCTAACCTTAACCCTAACCCTAACCTTAACCCTAACCCTAACCCCAACCCTAACCTTAACCCCAGCCCTAACCTTAACCCTAACCTTAACCCTAATCCTAACCCTAACCCTAACCTTAACCCTAATCCATGGAAGAAGGGTCAACATGTTTGGAACCATGTTTACCCTAATCCTAACCCTAACCTTAACCTTAACCCTAACCCTAACCCCAACCCTAACCTTAACCTTAACCCTAACCTCAACCCTAACCTCAACCATAACCCTTACCCTGGCCTTGGCCCCGACCATAACCCTGATCCGAAACCGAACCCCGGACCTAGCCCTGACCTACGCCCTAACCCTGGCCTTCGCCTTCTGCCGAGCTCCCACCCCCTCCTTACCCCCAACACTGCCACTTGCCCTGTTTCCATTATGGGAGTGGAAACATTTGAGGGGCCTAACACCCGGGGGAGAGTCCAGACTCTCACAGCAGAGATCCATCATGCTCAAAGCCCCTTACCATCGGAGGAGGGTCTGGACTTTCATCCTAATTTCCATCTGGATCTGCCTGATTCGAGCCTTGAGGAGGAATCTTCCCCTCGGGGAGCAAATGGACAGCCCCTTGTGATGGGGGCCAAATTTAGATCCAATGTGGCAGTGGCCATCTCTGAGTCCATTGACTCCAGCTCCCAACCTGAGTCAGGAATGGGTCACCGTCCTGTAGATACAGGAGTGACCCAGAGAGGAGATGGACCGGGTGGGCTCGGTGCATCTGAGGACGCTATGCAGCCCTCCCCACGGGGGCCCACCAGACACCCTCCCCACTCCAATGATGAGGGGAAGAGGGGGTGGTCATTGACGGTGGAGAGGCCTGTGCTGGTGATAGGGGACTCCAATTTAGCCAACCTTCCCCGGTGTAACAGCCCACTGGTGCAGGTTGACAGTTTCCCGGGGGCCCGCATTTTCCACCTGACGGGAATCCTCGGGAGGCTGTCCCCCTGTGTAGAGACGCAGAAGGTGATCCTTTCGGTGGGCCTGAACAACTGTTTGAAGCTAAACAGTATAGATACCATTGCCAAACAATTTGGTATTCTAGTAACAAAGGCCAAGAAAATATTTCCCTATGCAGAAATATTTATTCCACTGATTCAGAGCGACAAGACCATGACGTTCAGGTGTTGGCACGTGGGGTCAATTTGTTCATCGGGGAGAGGTATAGGGTGTTGAAGGGCGTGAAGGACAGTGATTTCAAAGTGCAAAGGGACAGAGTACACTGGACAAAAACAACAGCTTCTTTGATTTTTGATGGTTGGATGGAGCAATTAAACTACCCAGGAGGGTACCGAGAATTCTCACCCCCACAGGATCCAATATTTTAAACTTGTCCCTATATATGTGTGTCTTTCCCTTCATTCTGGTTCTATCCTCTGAAGAAGACACATGGTGTCGAAACGTTAGGAGCTCATTTCTCAGAGCGACAAGACCATGACGTTCAGGTGTTGGCACGTGGGGTCAATTTGTTCATCGGGGATAGGTATAGGGTGTTGAAGGGCGTGAAGGACAGTGATTTTAAAGTGCAAAGGGACAGAGTACACTGGACAAAAACAACAGCTTCTTTGATTTTTGATGGTTGGATGGAGCAATTAAACTACCCAGGGGGGTACCGAGAATTCTCACCCCCACGGGATCCAATATTTTAAACTTGTCCCTACATATGTGTGTCTTTCCCTTCATTCTGGTTCTATCCTCTGAAGAAGACACATGGTGTCGAAACGTTAGGAGCTAATTTCTCAGAGCGACAAGACCATGACGTTCAGGTGTTGGCACGTGGGGTCAATTTGTTCATCGGGGATAGGTATAGGGTGTTGAAGGGCGTGAAGGACAGTGATTTTAAAGTGCAAAGGGACAGAGTACACTGGACAAAAACAACAGCTTCTTTGATTTTTGATGGTTGGATGGAGCAATTAAACTACCCAGGGGGGTACCGAGAATTCTCACCCCCACGGGATCCAATATTTTAAACTTGTCCCTACATATGTGTGTCTTTCCCTTCATTCTGGTTCTATCCTCTGAAGAAGACACATGGTGTCGAAACGTTAGGAGCTAATTTCTCAGAGCGACAAGACCATGACGTTCAGGTGTTGGCACGTGGGGTCAATTTGTTCATCGGGGATAGGTATAGGGTGTTGAAGGGCGTGAAGGACAGTGATTTTAAAGTGCAAAGGGACAGAGTACACTGGACAAAAACAACAGCTTCTTTGATTTTTGATGGTTGGATGGAGCAATTAAACTACCCAGGGGGGTACCGAGAATTCTCACCCCCACGGATCCAATATTTTAAACTTGTCCCTATATATGTGTGTCTTTCCCTTCATTCTGGTTCTATCCTCTGAAGAAGACACATGGTGTCGAAACGTTAGGAGCTCATTCCTCAGAGCGACAAGACCATGACGTTCAGGTGTTGGCACGTGGGGTCAATTTGTTCATCGGGGATAGGTATAGGTTGTTGAAGGGCGTGAAGGACAGTGATTTTAAAGTGCAAAGGGACAGAGTACACTGGACAAAAACAACAGCTTCTTTGATTTTTGATGGTTGAATGGAGCAATTAAACTACCCAGGGGGGTACTGAGAATTCTCACCCCCACGGGATCCAATATTTTAAACTTGTCCCTATATATGTGTGTCTTTCCCTTCATTCTGGTTCTATCCTCTGAAGAAGACACATGGTGGCCAGCGCCACAAACCCTGTCTGTTTTTATTGAATACTTTTAACATTGGCCCTCCATTTTAATATAAATAAAAAAAAAAATTCTGGGAGCTTTATCCCAGAGAAGCCTACTCAGTTGGGGGAATTGTTTATAGGGTAGGTTAAATTTTATAATGGAGGTGACCGTTTTGTGGAATGTTTTTTCATGGAGTTGATTTCCAGTGGGATATTTTTATATTTACTTTCTTAATTGTGATGTGGTTGGCCTGGGAATTGCGGAGATTTATCGGAATTGTTTGGTGTTCCACAACCAGGTCGCCAATTAATTATAGCAGCCTATAGGAGAAATAAAAACCTGAAAGATCAATTGGTGCAGGCATCTTTAAGGACCGAACGACGTGATCCGTTACAGTCACATTTTAAAGTGAATCAATTTATCACAAATAAATATTTTTGTGAACCACAGGTCTGGATCACTGTATTCGCTCCATGAAAATCGCTGAACCGCGAAATCGCCAATTCACAAATCTTGAAAAGTAAACAGAAGAAAAAAGAGATTAGTTTGTGTGCCAGTGCATTCCTGCCTAGGCAGATGTTTTATGATTCCCCTTACCTGACCGGCCAGCGCCACAAACCCTATCTGTTTTTATTGAATACTTTTAACATTGGCCCTCCATTTTAATATAAATAATATTTTCTCTGGGAGCTCTATCCCAGAGAAGCCTACCCAGTTGGGGGAATCGCTTATAGGGTAAGTTAAATTTTATAATGGAGGGACCGTTTTGCAGAATGTTTTTTGTCATGGAGTCGATTTCTAGTAGGATATTTTTATATTTACTTTTTGTGATATGGTTGGCCTTGGAATTGTGGAATTGATTGGAATTGTTTGGTGTTCCACAACCAGGTGGCCAATTAGTCGTTTGGTCGATTTTTAGTAGCTCCGCCCTACCCCATGGCACTTACCCAATAGGGATCCTTCTTTTTGCCTCCACCCCCTTTGTTCCCTATATATGTGTGTCTTTCCCTTCATTCTGGTTCCATCCTCTGAAGAAGACACATGGTGTCGAAACGTTAGGAGCTCATTTCAACCTTTTAATCTTTTAACCTTTTAAATCGTTCTACTGACTGTTTTTAATCCTGGATCTTTTATGATCCCTACTTACGTTTTAAATTTACTGGTTTCCCCTGTATTTCCTGAATTTATTTGCACAATTGCAGCACTTTATTAAAGCATAATTTGCACATTGGGGAGTCTGGGCATTGGGAGCTCACTCCTTTAGGGGTAAATTTTTAATTACCCCCTTTTGGTTTGTTTTACACAGTGTGGTTTTTATTTTGCTGTGTTTTTGCACATTGTTTTACACAGTGGTTTTTATTTTGCTGTGTTTTTGCACATTTGAATTTATTTTGCACTTGTTTATTTTGAGTGGCCCCCCTGCAGGGGTTACCAGCCCCCCATTGGCTTGGTGCCTAGGGGGGAGGGAATACATTTATTTTACCCTCCTCCTTTGGACAGAGTGCTGTTTTTAATTGTATTTTTTAATTGTGCAAATTGGGGAAACTATAAGAAAATCCAGTCAGTTTTTTGTGTGCCCCCCCTATTTATTTCCTTGTTTTTAAATGTTAACAGAAGCACTTTATTTGTTTTACTCTGGCACTTAATTCCAGCTGTCCCTGTTTTGCACTTTATTGTTGATTCAATCTCTGTTCATGGAACAGAGATTGAGACCGTCTAATTGGGTGAGAAGAGGGGGGAGAGGGAGTGAGAGAAGGGTTTCTCCCAATATTCCACCTGGGGTAAAGAAAAACAATAATGGTGGGCCTGACACCACTCGACATGGTGTGCCCAGCCTGCAGAAGAGGTATTTTACACTCCTGCAGGCCATCCACCATGCTGAGGTGGTGGAACGATCAGAGCGATCTGGGACCTTTCCGGTGGGGATGATGCGCCAGGTGAACAAATTAACATCGTTCATCAAGCCGTCATCTCCTAATGCGGATTACGCGGGGAGGGTAAAGGCCAACACTGATCGGTGGATGGAACAGAATCTTTCCATCCTTAAACATCATTACGATGCAGTGTTGGCTGGGGGGCTCGAGTCCCTTCCCCCATTTGAGCAGGTGGCATTGGAGAAGGCCATCGCCTATGGCCGAGCCAGATACAAGAACAGGCTGACTGGCACCTCCATTGTCGCCTTGACATCGCTCGTGGGGGGGGGGGGCTGGGCCCCCTATACGGGAGCCGGGGTCAGTTATGGATTTGAGGGAGTGGCCTCCACTTCCGACCCCTTCGGGCCCTGGCCCTGGCCCTCCCTTTTGGACTGGGGGTCCGGGATTGTGCCCCTCCCAAAGAAAAACACTGTGACCTGCCTGAATGACTATCGACCCGTCGCACTCACCCCAATAGTGATGAAGTGCTTTGAGAGGATAGTCATGACGCACATCAAGAGGACCATCCCAAACACCTTAGACCCTCTACAGTTTGCGTACCGTCAGAACCGGTCCACCGACGATGCAGTCAACGCCGTCATCCACACCACCCTCACACACTTAGAGGGAAAGGACACATATGTAAGACTACTCTTTATTGACTACAGTTCAGCATTTAACACGGTTATCCCACACAAACTCTGTGCAAAACTCCTCACTCTTGGACTGACACCTGCACTCTGTAACTGGGTGCTGGACTTCCTATCAGACAGACCCCAGTCAGTCAGAGTAGGCAACCGCACATCAGGCACAAGAACCACAAGCACAGGGACCCCCCAGGGCTGCGTGCTGAGCCCCCTGCTGTACACCCTCTTCACATATGACTGCGTGGCCTCCCAGGATAACACCAGCATCATCAAGTTTGCGGATGATACGACAGTCATTGGACTGATCACCGGGGGGGCTGAGGCGGCATACAGAAGAGAGGTGGCGGATCTGGTGGCCTGGTGTCAGGACAATAATCTCTCTCTGAACGCAGACAAGACCAAGGAGATGATTATTGATCCACGAAAGAAGAGTGTGCAGCACACACCACTGTATATAGATGAGACAGAGGTGGATAGGGTGAAAACCTTCAAATTCCTCGGAACCTACATCAGCGAGGATCTTACCTGATGAGAGCACCCTTACCAGTTCCATCACAGTCTGGTATGGAAACTGTACAGCCCAGGACAGGAAGGCACTCCAGCGTGTGATAAAAACTGCACAGTATATCTCAGGAGCAGCCTTCCCCTCACTTCAGGACATTTACAACACCAGGGTCACCAGGAGAACACACAACATCATCAGGGACTGTACACACCCCCAGCACAGACTCTTCACTGTCCTACCATCAGGCAGGCACTACAGGAGTCTGAAATCTAGGACCACTAGACTGACAAACAGTTTCTATCCACA
The DNA here is from genome assembly GCF_951799395.1 of Argentina silus. Lineage (NCBI taxonomy): Eukaryota > Metazoa > Chordata > Actinopteri > Argentiniformes > Argentinidae > Argentina > Argentina silus. Next base: position 2,390,585 of record NC_139654.1, on the reverse strand, counting down.
GGCCATCAGGCTTGTGAACAAGCTCCCTCACAAAGCCCTCCCCCTCCCACCCCCCCACATCACTTGCATTACTTGACTTGACTGATCAACTGTGAACTCGACAGACATTCTGACTGCTGCTGTGACTTCACTACTGTTTGCACTACTACTGTTTGCACTACTACTGTTTGTACTACAAATACCTCATGCAATTTGCAACAATGCATAAGCGCACTTTATAACTTCATAACTGTGATCCACCAGGTGCAATATAGAATTTGTATATGTATATATGGAACTAGTTTTTTTCTTTAGTTTAGTCTATACTGTTGTGTTAGGGGGGACTAGCAAAGTAAGATTTTCATTGTGTGGTGTAACTGTCTGTTTACTGTGCATATGACTAATAAATATCTTGAATCTTGAATTGCTCACCGGGCCATTCTGCCCTACTCCTGGGCCTGACCCCAACCCTAACCTTAACCCTAACCCTGGCCCCAACCCTAACCTTAACCCCAACCTTAACCCTAACCCTAACCCTAACCTTAACCCCAGCCTTAACCCGAACCCCAGCCCTAACCTTAACCCCAGCCCTAACCTTAACCCTAATCCTAACCCTAACCCTAACCTTAACCCTAACCCATGGAAGAAGGGTCAACATGTTTGTAACCATGTTTACCCTAATCCTAACCTTAACCCCAAACCTAACCTCAACCCTAACCTCAACCCTAACCCTTACCCTGGCCTTGGCCCCGACCCTAACCCTGATCCGAAACCGAACCCCGGACCTAGCCCTGACCTACGCCCTAACCCTGGCCTTCGCCTTCTGCCGAGCTCCCACCCCCTCCTTACCCCCAACACTGCCACTTGCCCTGTTTCCATTATGGGAGTGGAAACATTTGAGGGGCCTAACACCCGGGGGAGAGTCCAGACTCTCACAGCAGAGATCCATCATGCTCAAAGCCCCTTACCATCGGAGGAGGGTCTGGACTTTCATCCTAATTTCCATCTGGATCTGCCTGATTCGAGCCTTGAGGAGGAATCTTCCCCTCGGGGAGCAAATGGACAGCCCCTTGTGGTGGGGGCCAAATTTAGATCCAATGTGGCAGTGGCCATCTCTGAGTCCATTGACTCCAGCTCCCAACCTGAGTTAGGAATGGGTCACCGTCCTGTAGATACAGGAGTGACCCAGAGAGGAGATGGACCGGGTGGGCTCGGTGCATCTGAGGACGCTATGCAGCCCTCCCCACGGGGGCCCACCAGACACCCTCCCCACTCCAATGATGAGGGGAAGAGGGAGTGGTCATTGACGGTGGAGAGGCCTGTGCTGGTGATAGGGGACTCCAATTTAGCCAACCTTCCCCGGTGTAACAGCCCACTGGTGCAGGTTGACAGTTTCCCGGGGGCCCGCATTTTCCACCTGACGGGAATCCTCGGGAGGCTGTCCCCCTGTGTAGAGACGCAGAAGGTGATCCTTTCGGTGGGCCTGAACAACTGTTTGAAGCTAAACAGTATAGATACCATTGCCAAACAATTTGGTATTCTAGTAACAAAGGCCAAGAAAATATTTCCCTATGCAGAAATATTTATTCCACTGATTCAGATCTCAGAGCGACAAGACCATGATGTTCAGGTGTTGGCACGTGGGGTCAATTTGTTCATCGGGGAGAGGTATAGGGTGTTAAAGGGTGTGAAGGACAGTGATTTTAAAGTGCAAAGGGACAGAGTACACTGGACAAACATAACAGCCTCTTTGATTTTAGATGGTTGGATGGAGCAATTAAACTAACCAGGGGGGTACCGAGAATTCTCACCCCCATGGGATCCAATATTTTAAACTTGTCAATTTTATATAATTTATCGAAGGCAGAGGAGACCCTCTTGGAAAGAGGCCTCCTGTTCATACCTACTCCATTGGAGACTAATAGGCAGGGTCTTAGGAGAGACCTACACCAGTATCACAGGAGGTTGAAGCTGCTGGACCACTTTGGCTTCGAGTCTGGCGGCCCCCGAGAGCCCTTCACTTTACCCTCCGGCTGGGAACCTGGGGAGGATTTAACATCAGACCCCATTAGGGACCTAGTCGGGGGGAATGTGGGGGGCTTCGGGAGACTGTCTTTCCGGGTGCGTCCAGTCAGCAACCTTTCTAAGGAGGAGAGAAAAGCCCTAGAAAAATTAAAAACTAATAGAGATATAATAATTAAACCGGCAGACAAGGGGTCAAAGATTGTTATCTTAGATAAAACATCATATCTAATAGAGGCAAACAGACAACTTGAAAATAAAAAACATTACTTACCTTTGAAGGAGTCCATTCAGATGGAAACGCAGGTCCAAATCCGGGGAATCCTGGACGATCTGTGTAAGAAAGAAAAAATAACAAAAAAACAGAAGGTTTACCTATATGGGGAGGATCCTCCATGTCCAAGAAAACTTTATTTATTACCAAAAATTCATAAAGATCCAGTGACGTGGACAATCCCTAATAAATTGCCCCCAGGAAGACCTATTGTGTCTGACTGTGGGAGCGAATCATGTAGGATTGCTGAATATATTGACTCTTAATATACTTGATTTCTTAATCCCTTGTCTCAAATTCATGATAGTTATATCAAAGATACATATGCCTTTGTTGACAAGCTTAAGACCGTAGAATTTCCACACGGCGCCATGTTATTTTCTATAGATGTAGATGCTCTGTACACTAATATTGATACTCACCTAGGACTCCAGGCTGTTCAGAATATTTTGGTAAGGCACCCAGATCCAAATAGACCGGATGCAGCTATCTTGAGGTTGTTGGAGTTGGGTTTAACCAAAAATGACTTTGTATTTAATGATAAATATTATTTACAGATTCATGGTACGGCGATGGGGAAGAAGTTTGCTCCCGCCTATGCAAACATCTATATGGCTGAATTTGAGCGAACTGTCTTCCCCAAATGCCACAAACTGCCAACACTGTATCTGCGGTATCTGGATGATATTTTTGGAGTCTGGCCCCATGGGGAACCAGACTTTCGGAATTTTATGTCAACGCTCAACGAACACCATCCTTCCATAACATTTAAATATGAATTACATCCAGAGAAAATAAATTTTCTGGACACTGAGGTGTTTGTGGAGGATGGTGAGGATGGGAGGGTGGGTCTCGGGACGAGGGTCTATTTTAAGCCGACGGACACCCATGCTCTGCTGCACAGATCTTCTTACCATCCCAGGCATACCTACAGGGGGATTGTCAAATCCCAACTGATTAGGTTTCGCCGGATCTGTGTGGCGGAGGTGGATGTGCGTTCGGCGACTCGGACCCTCTTCCAGGCCCTGGGACCGAGGGGCTATAGCAGGACGTTCCTCCGCGGCATCCAAGTGGAGGTCCAGCAGATGTTTAGTGGGGGGGGGTAAACCTGCAGAAGGGAGGGACGATAAACATCTGGTCCCTTTTGTTTCAACTTATGCACCGGCCGCCCTCGAATTAAATAAAATCGTTAAAGCCAATTTTAAAATAGCACAAACCAAAATAGACCCTCTCCGGGATTTTAGAATTATAGCAGCCTATAGGAGAAATAAAAACCTGAAAGATCAATTGGTGCAGGCATCTTTAAGGACCGAACGACGTGATCCGTTACAGTCACATTTTAAAGTGAATCAATTTATCACAAATAAATATTTTTGTGAACCACAGGTCTGGATCACTGTATTCGCTCCATGAAAATCGCTGAACCGCGAAATCGCCAATTCACAAATCTTGAAAAGGAAACAGAAGAAAAAAGAGATTAGTTTGTGTGCCAGTGCCAGTGCATTCCTGCCTAGGCAGATGTTTTATGATTCCCCTTACCTGACCGGCCGGCGCCACAAACCCTATCTGTTTTTATTGAATACTTTTAACATTGGCCCTCCATTTTAATATAAATAATATTTTCTCTGGGAGCTCTATCCCAGAGAAGCCTACCCAGTTGGGGGAATCGCTTATAGGGTAGGTTACATTTTATAATGGAGGGACCGTTTTGCAGAATGTTTTTTTTCATGGAGTCGATTTCTCGTAGGATATTTTTATATTTACTTTTTGTGATATGGTTGGCCTGGGAATTGTGGAATTGATTGGAATTGTTTGGTGTTCCACAACCAGGTGGCCATTTAGTCGTTTGGTCGATTTGTAGTAGCTCCGCCCTACCCCATGGCACTTACCCAATAGGGATCCTTCTTTTTGCCTCCACCCCCTTTGTTCCCTATATATGTGTGTCTTTCCCTTCATTCTGGTTCTATCCTCTGAAGAAGACACATGGTGTCGAAACGTTAGGAGCTCATTTCAACCTTTTAATCTTTTAACCTTTTAAATCTTTCTACTGACTGTTTTTAATCCTGGATCTTTTATGATCCCTACTTACGTTTTAAATTTACTGGTTTCCCCTGTATTTCCTGAATTTATTTGCACAATTGCAGCACTTTATTAAAGCATAATTTGCACATTGGGGAGTCTGGGCATTGGGAGCTCACTCCTTTAGGGGTAAATTTTTAATTACCCCCTTTTGGTTTGTTTTACACAGTGTGGTTTTTATTTTGCTGTGTTTTTGCACATTTGAATTTATTTTGCACTTGTTTATTTTGAGTGGCCCCCCTGCAGGGGTTACCAGCCCCCCATTGGCTTGGTGCCTAGGGGGGAGGGAATACATTTATTTTACCCTCCTCCTTTGGACAGAGTGCTGTTTTTAATCGTATTTTTTAATTGTGCAAATTGGGGAAACTATAAGAAAATCCAGTCTTTTTTTTTTTTTTTTTTGTGTGTGTGTGTACCCTATTTATTTCCTTGTTTTTAAATTGTGACGGCCGCCGGGGTGTGCGGGCGTGTCACGGACCCAAACACAGTGTAAGCAGAGAGGTCCACACCAGAATTACAATCAAAAATATTTATTTGATTAGCGGGGAGAGGGAATTGATAGACAGAGGGTGGGGGTGAGAAGGCGTCGTGTCGTTCAAGGGCCTCGCAGGAGATCCGTCGTCGGGAAGATAGCAGGGGGTTCGGTACACGGTGGGTGGTCCTCTTACGTTCCAGGTCGGGGCAGGCAGCGGGGTAGTCAGACAGGCGAAGGTTGGCAACGTAGCGGGCTCTCGGACGTTCTCGGGGTCGGGCTTCAAAGGGGGCTCTCCTACGGTCAGGGATCATACACAGGACAACGGTGACTTTGCTTACTCTCTCTCTCATCAACTCCTCCGTGTTTCGCCGTAGCTACTCTCCAAAACCGGGTGCTCTGTTGGCTCCTTTTGTAGGGTCTCTGCTGCTCCTGCTGATGCCCTTCAGCTGTGCCTTGATGAGCAGGAACTCCATGTATGGGCATACGGTGATTATCTCCACTGGTTGCAGCTGTGGCCACTTGGGGCGCAGGAACTCCATACATGGTCCTGCCAAAGACAACACGGGGCAAGAGAGGGACAGCAGAAACAGCAGAGACAAAGCGAGGCGAGATATATACTCCATTTACCACCGTCCCACACTCACGCATGGGCTTAGGCACGGGGCGGGCGCCACAATATATATATATATATATTATAAAAAAATGCATCTGATAGTGAAATAGACTACAGGTACTTCTCCTGTGTGTGTGTCTGTGTGTGTGGTCAGAGAGGATGAGGGGAGACACATTTAACTGTTTAATTGTATTGATAATTTCCTGTACTTGTAACATTCAAGCCTCTGTTGTTTTATATTGATTGTTACATTCCTTTACAGTTCAGTCTTCTTCTAGTTGGTACTGTCGGCCATCATGCTTTATGTTAACATGTATAGTTTATTTCCCTCTTCTATTCTCCCATGGACCAACCACAACTCACAAACCTCATTTCCCCCCAAGTGCCTCTGTGTTTTGGTAGTAATGACAGTAATTCTCACCTTCTGCCTCCTCCTTCTCATTCTGATAAAGGCAGCACTAGTCTACTAGCCTGAACTAACCCTGGAGTCAAGTTCCTTCATTTACTACAATGATGATGATGATGATGATGATGTCCATATAAACAAAGTGTTTGTGAAACAAAGAGCCGTGTGACCTCATGTTGACTCTCCACATGTCAGAGAGGCATGTCTTGTTTGCATGTACACCAGAAATAATACACAATATACCATAATGGACTGGAAATGACCATGTGAAAAGATAGAATCATGTGTAAATAAATAAAATAACCTGGTGGATAAAATTGATTACGTTTATTTGTTTTTGCCATCAATCCTCACACAATACCCTATAATGACAAAGCGGAAACACTTTTTTTAAACATTTTGAAATACAGAAATATGTCAAGTACATAAGTATTCAGTTTAATTTAATAACAGTTTAATTTATAACCAACACACCTGACTTTAATTTCCTCGATTGGGGAATGGCTTTGTGGGTAGTCAGCCATCTTGTTGTTTAAGACCTATTCAGATGAATCCGACCTACTGCAACAATCACCAGGATAGAAACAGTTAACTAACTAACTAACTGTTTCTATCCTGGTGATTGTTGAATTACATCAGATTCATCTGGATAGATCTGGAGCAATGGAGGATGGCAAACACACATGCTAATGAATAGTTTCATTATCACTTACACACCTGTATCATTTTTCTTGAATGTCAAACACATAAAATCCATTGGTTGAGTTTAGACAACACTGACCAGGTAGAAGAAAGTTCTCTACAGCAATGTCATGCCATAGGTAGAGATGTGTAACATTCAGAGACAATTGTGCCTTGTTTTTTGATCTTTATTCCCCATGAAGCCAGACCTTGTTCCAGACCTATCCAGATGAATCTGATCAAATGCAACAATCCCTCTTGGTCTGTAATGTGTCATATATTTTATAATAACAAGACCAATTTCCCAAGTGGGTGACATTAAAGCTTTTCTGAAACTGAATCTCAAAGATGATCTTAAAGCGATATTGCAAAGAACCATAGGAGTCCAGTACATAGTAGGCTGTCATTGTAGATGTGAACACAGCAGCAGCTTTCAACACCGGTAGGATGTGGCTTGGGAGGGCAATGGTCTGGGCAGTGTGAGGTCCCATGCACACACATGCACCTGTGTGTGTGTTTAGTGTGCATGAACCTATAGTTAGATTGACATCCCTCTAACCCAATCAATCCATCCACTCTCACCTTCAGCCAATGGGCTTCACTGGCAGGGCCAGTATGAAAGGACTGGGACACACCCCCAGCAGGTGCTTTGCTGATGGACTCCTTTTTACCTCTAGCTCTTTTTGAGGTATTTTGTCTATGCATCTAGTGAGTGCTTTTAGTTCTGCAAATTGTGATTTCCAGTGTTTGGTTTGAGTTTTGGCTTCACCAGATTAAAATAGATTAACCTTAACATGTCTTCTGTCTTCGGTTTCTGTCATTTTCCAGTACTCTTTCTGTAAAAATCTAGCCCTGCTACGCTGCCTCAAATGCTGTTTTTGATGGGTGTGATTTAAGAGGTTGTTAAGTCGGCACAGTAGAAGTGTGATTGACTATAGCTAGTTCATACAGTAGAAGTGTGATTGACTATAGCTAGTTCATACAGTAGCATTGGGACTGTAGCTAGTTCATACAGTAGCAGTGTGATTGACTGTAGCTAGTTCATACAGTAGCAGTGTGATTGACTGTAGTTAGTTCATACAGTAGCAGTGTGATTGACTGTAGCTAGTTCATACAGTAGCAGTGTGATTGACTGTAGCTAGTTCATACAGTAGCAGTGTGATTGACTGGAGCTAGTTCATACAGTAGCATTGGGACTGTAGCTAGTTCATATAGTAGCAGTGTGATTGACTGTAGCTAGTTCATACAGTAGCATTGGGACTGTAGCTAGTTCATACAGTAGCAGTGTGATTGACTGTAGCTAGTTCATACAGTAGCAGTGTGATTGACTGTAGCTAGTTCATACAGTAGCATTGGGACTGTAGCTAGTTCATATAGTAGCAGTGTGATTGACTGTAGCTAGTTCATACAGTAGCATTGGGACTGTAGCTAGTTCATACAGTAGCAGTGTGATTGACTGTAGCTAGTTCATACAGTAGCAGTGTGATTGACTGTAGCTAGTTCATACAGTAGCAGTGTGATTGACTGTAGCTAGTTCATACAGTAGCATTGGGACTGTAGCTAGTTCATATAGTAGCAGTGTGATTGACTGTAGCTAGTTCATACAGTAGCATTGGGACTGTAGCTAGTTCATACAGTAGCAGTGTGATTGACTGTAGCTAGTTCATACAGTAGCAGTGTGATTGACTGTAGCTAGTTCATACAGTAGCAGTGTGATTGACTGTAGCTAGTTCATACAGTAGCATTGGGACTGTAGCTAGTTCATATAGTAGCAGTGTGATTGACTGTAGCTAGTTCATACAGTAGCATTGGGACTGTAGCTAGTTCATACAGTAGCAGTGTGATTGACTGTAGCTAGTTCATACAGTAGCAGTGTGATTGACTGTAGCTAGTTCATACAGTAGCATTGGGACTGTAGCTAGTTCATATAGTAGCAGTGTGATTGACTGTAGCTTCAAGCTAAAGGTAACTCTTAGCAACGCCCTTAGACACTGTCAACGGGTTACTTAGCCACCTAGCAGCTAACAATGCTATCATTGCTTCTAACTGGCAAAATAATCATTGTACACACAATTTGGGAGATATGTGTCTACTGTAAAATGTAATTAAATGTCACATACCCTCTTCGAAGTCGCTGTCGCTTTCCTCTTCATGATCGCGAACCTTGCTTCTCGAGTGCGTGGACTGGGGGCAGACGTTTCTACGACAGGTTGTTGGTCTTGTTTTCTTTTTGGCAGGGCTCCCGTTGGGAGGACAGCGACTTCGAAAGCGGGTATGTGATGTTTAATTACATTTTACAGCAGTAGACACATAGTCAACAAATGTGTCTTTATAATGGCATGACACTTTGTCAGTTGGTAGCAATGGTAGCATTGTTAGCTTTAGCTTGAACTAGCTAGCTTGCTAGTCACCTACATGCATTTTGGACTTGTGCTGTGTTGTTTCACAACAAATATTGAGTGGTTCAGAGAGAGTCTAACTATTGTTATTGCTCATACTTATTCTTCTTTTTCTTATCATTATTATTGACCGGTATACTCCTGCCAGAATCAATAGACCTATGTAGGCTTGGAGGTCTGCCCGGTCCAATTCTCTCCACTTGTCCCCAAACACACGCCTCCCCTCCAAGTTTGTCATGTCCAGTAAAGTTTTCTCAATTGATTCTGGTAAAAAAGAGTTTGAAACGTCCTCCTCTATCTCTGGTTCAATTTCCATCTCCTCTCCATCATCGAAAATATGGTCCAGAGCCTCTCTGACAGACAGTCGCCTTCTCAGTCGCTTGTACATTGTGTTCACAGAGTAAAATGAGAGCAAGGCACAAAGAAGGCTTTATATATGGGGTCTGTGAGAAGATATGAGACATTGTTTAGTCTGGAAGGTGTGGTTCCCGTGGGGGGATGGGATCATACAGTAAGCACAGAAAGAAAGGTTCCCATAACAAACACTAAATTGTTTAGTCTGGGAGGTGCAAAGAGAGAGGTTCTCATAACTAACACCAAATTGTTTGCTTTGAAGGTGTGAGAACCAACCGCCCTCTGTGTGTGTGTGTGTGTGTGAGAGTGAGAGTGAGAGTGAGAGTGAGAGTGAGAGTGTGTGCGTGTGTGTGTAACTGGGCAGATTCACCATATCTCCCTGCCTGGTCCTTGGCTGTAGGTGAACGGAACGAAGGTGAACGTGTCCACGACCGTTGAGGTGGCCTCTGGCGTGTCTGTCAATAGTAGTGACAGGATGGTGGTCGTCCGTCTCAGCATGTACAACACCACCCTCGAGTACAACGGCGACACCCTGGCCATTCGGAAGGTCGGAGTTCGTCCGCTGGATGGCGTCTGTTCGCACGGTGCTTCCAGCGGGGACCCGGCGAAGTGGAAGAACAGCAACTACGGTTCAACAAGGTAAATGTTGTCAGGTTATGATGGAGTAGCAATCCAGGACACACACACACACACACACACACACACACACACACACACACACACACAGTCCTGAGTGATGTACTCACCCCCACTTCCAAGTGATATATCCTCGAACTCCGGGCCATGTTGCTCCTGTGTGTGTGTGTGTGTGTGTGTGTGTGTTGCTCCTCCACAGCTGTGCTGCCAACATAACAACTGACATGAGAGCCAACTGCACTGAGAAGGTCAACCAGCTGTGTGGCGTCATGGCCAATAGCAGCGGCCCCTTCGCCGCCTGCCATAACTCCACCCCCCCAGGGCCGTACGTGGAGGCCTGCGTGTTTGACCTGTGCCGCCACGGCCCGGTGGACCGCACCCTCTGCTCCTCCATGGAGGCCTACGCCATGGCCTGCCTGCTCTCTGACGGACAGCTGGACAAGTGGAGGACGCAGGCCAACTGTCGTAAGTCACATTCTCAATGTTTCCTCTCGATGCATCCATTCTGTTTGGGTCGCCTGTGTGTGTGTGTGTGTGTGTGTGTGTGTGTGTGTGTGTGTGTGTGTGTGTGTGTGTGTGTGTGTGTGTGTGTGTGTGTGCGGTAGGGTGTGTGTGTGTATGTGTGGTTTGGGGTGTGTGTGTGTGTGTGCGGTAGGGTGTGTGTGTGTATGTGTGGTTTGGGGTGTGTGTGTGTGTGTGCGGTAAGGGGTGAGTGATTTCTAATGTTACTCTGTCTGTTTATCAAACCCTTCTCTCTCTCTCTCCTCCTCCTCCTCCTCCTCCTTCTCCTCCTCATCCTCCCCTCCTCCTCCTCCTCCCCTCCACCTCCTCCTCCCCCTCCTTACCTCCACCTTCCCCCCTTCCCCCCTCCCCTCCACCTCCTCCTCCTCCCCTCCTCCTCCTCCACCTCCCCCTCCTCCTCCTCCCCTCCTCCCCCTCCCTCAGCATCCAGAGACCCCTGCCTGGACATGGACTGTGCTGACCATGAGTTCTGTGGGGAGAGGAACGGTGAATCTGTCTGCCTCTGTCGCCGTAGTTACCTGGACTCTGTCAAGGAGAGGGGTCCTTTTGGTATGTGCATGATCCCAAACCCTGTGTGACCACTCTACTAAATGTGTTTGAACAGTGTGTGTGTGTGTGTGTGTGTGTTTTCTTGATTAACCTGTGTGTGTATATGTTTGTGTGTGTTTTCTTGATTAACCTCTCTCTGTGTATGTGTGTGTGTGTGTGTGTATATGTGTGTATATGTGTGTGTGTGTGTGTGTGTGTGTGTACACGCCTCTCTTTAAAGATCCTTTAACAAGCTGCAGTGGGAGTTCTGCCAGCTTGTCTCTGGACCGCTGTCGTCTGGTTGAGGCAGACTTTGATTACAAGACTCTGCACCTCAACGACCCAAGCTGCATCGGGGTGTTAGAGAACGGCGTTGTGGTGTACCGCTTCGACTACAACAACCACAGCTGCGGCACTCTGGTCACGGTACCAAAACACACATCAAACATCCATAGATGTCCCAGCAAGGCTGGGGTTCTACCCAGGGGTTCTGGCCAGGCTGGGGTTCTAACCAGGCTGGGGTTCTAATCAGGGGTTCTAGCCAGGCTGGGGTTCTAACCAGGCTGGGGTTCTAGCCAGGCTGGGGTTCTAACCAGGCTGGGGTTCTAACCAGGGGTTCTAGCCAGGCTGGGGTTCTAGCCAGGCTGGGGTTCTAACCAGGCTGGGGTTCTAGTCAGGCTGGGGTTCTAACCAGGCTGGGGTTCTAGCCAGGTTGGGGTTCTAACCAGGCTGGGATTCTAGCCAGGCTGGGGTTCTAGCCAGGCTGGGGTTCTAACCAGGCTGGGGTTCAGTGAGTGAAGCCCCTCCCTCCCCTCTCCACAGTCCAACAACACTCACATCATCTACAAGAACTCCGTCCAGAGGAACCACAACTCCTCCATGGCCATCCACCGCATGGAGACCAACCTGGACTTCTCTTGCGCCTATATCAAGAAAATCTTCCTGGCCATCAAGGTCAAAAAAGACAGGTGTGTATGTGTGTGTGTGTGTGTGTGTGTGTGTGAGGTCACCCAGGCCTTTCACTGTGGTAATACATGTGTAATGTGATGCACATTACCGGGAGAGAATACCTTCCAGCCAGAGGAGTTCACAGCATTAAAACAAGGTCAAGGTTGGTATCGTCAGTGTTGGAGAAGCGACTCTGAACATCCATTTAACTCAGTTACCAACAACTTTACGAGGCAGGAAGTTGAACTTCACTAAAGCTACTGTTGATGGAAATACAGCTTGTTACTTTGAAAAAACAAACAAACCAGGAAACTACTTCGTCCGACACACTAGGAGGGTTAGCGATAGCATCTGGTCAGAGGGTTATGGGTGAGGCTAGGCTACGTGTTATCTCTAGGAGGGTTAGCGATAGCATCTGGTCATAGGGTTATGGGTGAGGCTAGGCTAAGTGTTATCACTAGGAGGGTTAGCGATAGCGTCTGGTCAGAGGGTTATGGGTGAGGCTAGGCTACGTGTTATCACTAGGAGGGTTAGCGATAGCGTCTGGTCAGAGGGTTATGGGTGAGGCTAGGCTACGTGTTATCACTAGGAGGGTTAGCGATAGCGTCTGGTCAGAGGGTTATGGGTGAGGCTAGCCATGTGTTATCACTAGGAGGGTTAGCGATAGCGTCTGGTCAGAGGGTTATGGGTGAGGCTAGGCTAAGTGTTATCACTAGGAGGGTTAGCGATAGCGTCTGGTCAGAGGGTTATGGGTGAGGCTAGGCTACGTGTTATCACTAGGAGGGTTAGCGATAGCGTCTGGTCAGTGGGTTATGGGTGAGGCTAGGCTACGTGTTATCACTAGGAGGGTTAGCGATAGCGTCTGGTCAGAGGGTTATGGGTGAGGCTAGGCTAAGTGTTATCACTAGGAGAGTTAGCGATAGCGTCTGGTCAGAGGGTTATGGGTGAGGCTAGGCTAAGTGTTATCACTAGGAGGGTTAGCGATAGCGTCTGGTCAGAGGGTTATGGGTGAGGCTAGGCTAAGTGTTATCACTAGGAGGGTTAGCGATAGCGTCTGGTCAGTGGGTTATGGGTGAGGCTAGGCTACGTGTTATCACTAGGAGGGTTAGCGATAGCGTCTGGTCAGAGGGTTATGGGTGAGGCTAGGCTAAGTGTTATCACTAGGAGGGTTAGCGATAGCGTCTGGTCAGAGGGTTATGGGTGAGGCTAGGCTACGTGTTATCACTAGGAGAGTTAGCGATAGCGTTGCAGTCAAACTGGACACGCTGCCCATGAGAACCAGATCCTCATCCACACTCCGAGCCATGGACTGATAGTTTTACTGTTGGTATTTGGAGAGTTTGAGGTTTGTTGACTGTGTGTGTTGGTTCATTTGTTGAAACTCACCAGCTCTGTGAGCAAGAACCTGTCCTCTGGAGAATGGAACTACAAACTCACCATGGCAGCCTTCTACGACGCCGAGTTCAGCCAGCCCCTCAACGACTCAGCAGCCGTCCGATTGGACCAGAAGCTCTACCTGTCCCTAAACACCACCGGATTGGACAGCAAGATCGTCATGGTGACTGACGCCTGCTGGGCCACGCCTGAAAGCTCCTCAAATGCTACTGTGCGCTGGGACATCATCAAGGAAGGGTGAGACACACACACACACACACACACACACACACACACACTGTCAGACACATAGATGGGTACACATTGGCTGCTCTGACACATGTGTCCTGTGTGTCCATGTCCCAGGTGTGCCAACCCTGCCGACAGCACGGTGAACATTCTGACCAACGGTGACTCCTCCGCCACCCGCTTCTCCTTCAGAATGTTCCAGTTCTCTGGCAAATCCTCGGACGTGTTCCTGCACTGCAACATCCACCTGTGTGTGCTGAAGAACGGGAACTGTGCCCCGGTAGGCCAGGAGCCATCACTCCTCACACACACACACACACACACAGACACAGTGTCCTCTCACTGACTGTCTCTCTCCCACAGACATGTTCCGGGGTGAAGAATAGAAGGAGACGGCGATCTCTGCAGCAGCACAGCCACAGCTTCATCACCATGGCGATGAGCGCCATCAATTAGGTAAGAGTGTGTTAGATAGCTGTTAAACACATCAGCTCACCGCATCATATGATACAGCAGTCTGCAGCTCTGTTACACATGCCCGTCTGAATCCTGGTTGTGTGTGTCGGTCCTCAGGTTGCCTTTGTGTTGAATGAAGTGACACGTTGTCATTCTGGAAGGTGTCCTGTCCAGGACTGTAGCCGCTTGACCTCTGACCCGGAGGCAGTTCTGGAGCCAGGATGTCCCTGACCTTCGCCTGACCCTGACCAAGAGCCGCGTCCTAATAGGGTAGAAGATGTGTGGTCCAATCCGCTCTCTGCTCCATCTAGTGGACAAACCTGTCTGTAAACTGCCTCATCTTTAATACACTGTTTAACAGACTGTGTTTACCATACTGTGTTTAGAAGACCGTGTTTACCCGACCACACTCTCTATCCGTTGTTAAAGGTAGACTCAGCGATATGACGTAACCTGTGAATATTGGCAGAGATCGTTGAAGCCTAAGGCAAGACAATTCCCTCGCCAGCCCGTTTGTCACATGGCCATCTGCCACTGTCGTGCTCGTGCACCAATGGAATCCATCATTAGTGAAACGTCCGTTGCTCGGATGAATCTGAAACATCGCTGAAGTCAACCAACGTCCCGCGGTGACGTCATATCGCTGAGTCTACCTTTAACTGAATCTTATATCGGTGTCTGGGATTTCTGAAGGGATGCTTTTCTGTGTCTGTGTTCTTTGTGTCGATCAATCAGGGTGGGAAATATGTATATGAACATGCAACGCAACAGTGGCCTTCATGTTTGCAGTGAAAGTTTGAGAGTATCGATTGGAAGATGAAGAAATGGATTGACTTTCAAAGAGTAGGAAGTAAAATGCAGAAGGAGACTTTGATTGGATGCTAACTGGTATTGAATGAAGGTTGCTGTTATGATGTGAAGTTTATGATGATGGTGTGAGGGTTGACAAGACATTATTATAATAATAGTAGCTGGTTTAATGTAAGCACTAATCTATCAATCATGGGGGCAGGCAAGTTAAATCCAAACTTGAATTTGCACATTGAATGTCTGAGAATACAAACTAAAATATGAAGGAATGTTTGGCATTGAAAGAATATGAACTAAGTAAGAATATTTGGTGTTTAAGAACATTTTAAATTAAGTTTGAGATGTCAAAAGAATGAGGTCACCCGGTAAAAAGGCATCATCAGGAAGAGAATACTATTCCATTGTTTGCTTCGGACAATGAAGATTTAGATTTAAGTAAAAAGGCAAGTGATTGAATGTTTTAATGATAATGCTTAAAAACCTACTGCTAAGAGTAATAGTCTGATATATATATATATATATATATATATATATATATATATATATATATATATATATATATGATAACTGTGTGTTAATCAGTAATTCAGAACAGTAAAAGACCGTTCTGACTATATGTGTAACTTTAACCAACATGTGGAAGCCTGTTTGTGTTAAGGTTAGGGTTAGGTTAGGTTAAGGTTAGGTTAAGGTTAGGTTAGGTTAGGTTAGGTTAGGTTAGGGTGGTGTTGTGGTGTTGTGTATCTGAGTTCCCTGAAGCACCCGGCCGGCCAGCAGGCCAAGTGGACCAGCTCAAACTCAAGTCATTTTCTCTTCTCTCTGTTGTCTGTAATAAAGGCTTTATAAAGGGAACTCCTGCTGTCATCTCCATTAATCAAAATGTACTACAGGTTTATTTTACAACAATATGACTTGTTGAACGGACTTTGCAGTTTGTAATTCCACCTGAGAAATAAAAGCTATTCTATTCTACGAGTTCAGGCATATGGGCAAACTACACATGAACGTTACTAACTAGCACAGGCTAACTACACATTAATGTTTCTACTAGCACAGGCTAACTACACATTAATGTTTCTACTAGCACAGGCTAACTACATGTTTCTACTAGCACAGACTAACTACATGTTTCTACTAGCACAGGCTAACTACATGTTTCTACTAGCACAGGCTAACTACACATTAATGTTTCTACTAGCACAGGCTAACTACACATTAATGTTCCTACTAGCACAGGCTAACTACATGTTTCTACTAGCACAGGCTAACTACACATTAATGTTTCTACTAGCACAGGCTAACTACACATTAATGTTTCTACTAGCACAGGCTAACTACACATTCATGTTTCTACTAGCACAGGCTAACTACACATTAATGTTTCTACTAGCACAGGCTAACTACACATTAATGTTCCTACTAGCACAGGCTAACTACACATTAATGTTTCTACTAGCACAGGCTAACTACACATTAATGTTTCTACTAGCACAGGCTAACTACACATTAATGTTTCTACTAGCACAGGCTAACTACACATTCATGTTTCTACTAGCACAGGCTAACTACACATTCATGTTTCTACTAACACAGGCTAACTACATGTTTCTACTAGCACAGGCTAACTACACATTCATGTTTCTACTAACACAGGCTAACTACATGTTTCTACTAGCACAGGCTAACTACATGTTTCTACTGGCACAGGCTAACTACATGTTTCTACTAGCACAGGCTAACTAAATTTTTCTCCTGGCACAGGCTAACTACATATTACTACTAGCACAGGCTAACTACATGTTTCTACTGGCACATGCTAACTACATGTTTCTACTAGCACAGGCTAACTACACATTCATGTTCTTACTAGCACAGGCTAACGACATGTTTCTACTACCACAGACTAACTACATGTTTCTACTAGCACAGACTAACTACATGTTTCTACTAGCACAGACTAACTACATGTTTCAACTGGCACAGGCTAACTACATGTTTCAACAAGCACAGGCTAACTACACATTAATGTTTCTACTAGCACAGGCTAACTACACATTCATGTTTCTACTAGCACAGGCTAACTACATGTTTCTACTAGCACATGCTAACTACATGTTTCTACCAGCACAGGCTAACTACATGTTTCTACTAGCACATGCTAACTACATGTTTCTACTAGCACAGACTAACTACATGTTTCTACTAGCACATGCTAACTACACATTAATGTTTCTACTAGCACAGGCTAACTACATGTTTCTACTAGCACAGGCTAACTACATGTTTCTGTTAGCAACAGTCAGTCACACTGCTACTGTATGAACTAGCTACTGTCGTTCATACACTAGCAGTGTGATTGACTGTAGCTAGTTCATACAGTAGCATTGGGACTGTAGCTAGTTCATATAGTAGCAGTGTGATTGACTGTAGCTAGTTTATACAGTAGCAGTGTGATTGACTTTAGCTAGTTCATATAGTAGCAGTGTGATTGACTGTAGCTAGTTCTTACAGTAGCAGTGTGATTGACTGTAGCTAGTTCATACAGTAGCCGTGTGATTGACTGTAGCTACCTCTAAGATGCTCTGCACATCGTGGACATCCTCAAGGATGAGTGGCACATCCTCCACGACCACACCCTGCTCAACGTCCACCAACAGCACAGCCAAGGCCTCCACCAAGTCCAAAATGCCTTGCCAAAATGCCTTGCCAAAATGCACGGAGTTGGCTAGCAAGCTAGCTAGTTCAAGCTAAAGGTAACTCTTAGCAATGCCCATAGACACTGTCAACGGGTTACTTAGCCACCTAGCAGCTAACAATGCTATCATTGCTTCTAACTGGCAAAATAATCATTGTACACACAATTTGTGAGATATGTGTCTACTGTAAAATGTAATTAAATGTCACATACCCTCTTCGAAGTCGCTGTCGCTTTCCTCTTCACGATCGCGGACTGGGGGCAGACGTTTCTACCACAGGTTGTTGTTCTTGTTTTCTTTTTTGCAGGGCTCACGTTGGGAGGACAGCGACTTCGAAAGCGGGTATGTGATGTTTAATTACATTTTACAGCAGTAGACACATAGTCAACAAATGTGTCTTTATAATGGCATGACACTTTGTCAGTTGGTAGCAATGGTAGCATTGTTAGCTTTAGCTTGAACTAGCTAGCTTGCTAGTCACCTCCATGCATTTTGGACTTGTGCTGTGTTGTTTCACAAGAAATATTGAGTGGTTCAGTGAGAGTCTAACTATTGTTATTGCTCATACTTATTCTTCTTTTTCTTATCATTATTATTGACCGGTATAGTCCTGCCAGAATCAATAGACCTATGTAGGCTTGGAGGTCTGCCCTGTCCAATTCTCTCCACTTGTCCCCAAACACACGCCTCCCCTCCAAGTTTGTCATGTCCAGTAAAGTTTTCTCAATTGATTCTGGTAAAAAAACAATTGGAAACGTCCTCCTCTATCTCTGGTTCAATTTCCATCTCCTCTCCATCATCGAAAATATGGTCCAGAGCCTCTCTGACAGACAGTCGCCTTCTCAGTCGCTTGTACATTGTGTTCACAGAGTAAAATGAGCAAGGCACAAAGAAGGCTTTATATATGGGGTCTGTGAGAAGATATGAGACATTGTTTAGTCTGGAAGGTGTGGTTCCCGTGGGGGGATGGGATCATACAGTAAGCACAGAAAGAAAGGTTCCCATAACAAACACTAAATTGTTTAGTCTGGGAGGTGCAAAGAGAGAGGTTCTCATAACTAACACCAAATTGTTTGCTTTGAAGGTGTGAGAACCAACCGCCCTCTGTGTGTGTGTGTGTGTGTGAGAGTGAGAGTGAGAGTGAGTGTGAGTGTGAGAGTGAGAGTGAGAGAGAGAGTGTGTGCGTGTGTGTGTGTGTAACTGGGCAGATTCACCATATCTCCCTGCCTGGTCCTTGGCTGTAGGTGAACGGAACGAAGGTGAACGTGTCCACGACCGTTGAGGTGGCCTCTGGCGTGTCTGTCAATAGTAGTGACAGGATGGTGGTCGTCCGTCTCAGCATGTACAACACCACCTTCGAGTACAACGGCGACACCCTGGCCATTTGGAAGGTCGGAGTTCGTCCGCTGGATGGCGTCTGTTCGCACGGTGCTTCCAGCGGGGACCCGGCGAAGTGGAAGAACAGCAACTACGGTTCAACAAGGTAAATGTTGTCAGGTTATGATAGAGTAGCAATCCAGGACACACACACACACACACACACACACACACACACACACACACAGTCCTGAGTGATGTACTCACCCCCACTTCCAAGTGATATATCCTCGAACCCCGGGCCATGTTGCTCCTGTGTGTGTGTGTGTGTGTGTGTGTGTGTGTGTGTGTGTGTTGCTCCTCCACAGCTGTGCTGCCAACATAACAACTGACATGAGAGCCAACTGCACTGAGAAGGTCAACCAGCTGTGTGGCGTCATGGCCGATAGCAGCGGCCCCTTCGCCGCCTGCCATGACTCCACCCCCCCAGGGCCGTACGTGGAGGCCTGCGTGTTTGACCTGTGCCGCCACGGCCCGGTGGACCGCACCCTCTGCTCCTCCATGGAGGCCTACGCCATGGCCTGCCTGCTCTCTGACGGACAGCTGGACAAGTGGAGGACGCAGGCCAACTGTCGTAAGTCACATTCTCAATGTTTCCTCTCGATGCATCCATTCTGTTTGGGTCGCCTGTGTGTGTGTGTGTGTGTGTGTGTGTGTGCGGTAGGGTGTGTGTGTGTATGTGTGGTATGGGGTGTGTGTGTGTGTGTGTGTGTGTGTGCGGTAGGGGGTGTGTGATTTCTAATGTTACTCTGTCTGCTTATCAAACCCTTCTCTCTCTCTCTCCTCCTCCTCCTCCTTCTCCCCTCCTCCTCCTCCTCCCCCTCCTCCCCTCCACCTCCTCCTTCCCCCTCCCCTCCACCTCCTCCTCCCCCTCCTTACCTCCACCTCCCCCCCTCCCCTCCACCTCCTCCTCCTCCCCTCCTCCTCCTCCACCTCCCCCTCCTCCTCCTCCCCTCCTCCTCCTCCCCCTCCCTCAGCATCCAGAGACCCCTGCCTGGACATGGACTGTGCTGACCATGAGTTCTGTGGGGAGAGGAACGGTGAATCTGTCTGCCTCTGTCGCCGTAGTTACCTGGACTCTGTCAAGGAGAGGGGTCCTTTTGGTATGTGCATTATCCCAAACCCTGTGTGACCACTCTACTAAATGTGTTTGAACAGTGTGTGTGTGTGTGTGTTTTCTTGATTACCTGTATTTGTATATGTGTGTGTGTGTTTTCTTGATTAACCTCTCTCTGTGCATGTGTGTGTGTGTGTGTGTGTGTGTGTGTGTGTGTGTGTGTGTGTGTGTGTGTGCACGCCTCTCTTTAAAGATCCGTTAACAAGCTGCAGTGGGAGTTCTGCCAGCTTGTCTCTGGAACGCTGTCGTCTGGTTGAGGCAGACTTTGATTACAAGACTCTGCACCTCAACGACCCAAGCTGCATCGGGATGTTAGAGAAGGGCGTTGTGGTGTACCGCTTCGACAACCACAACCACAGCTGCGGCACTCTGCTCACGGTACCAAAACACACATCAAACATCCATAGATGTTTATGGGTTCTAACCAGGGGTTCTGGCCAGGCTGGGGTTCTAACCAGGCTGGGGTTCTAACCAGGGGTTCTGGCCAGGCTGGGGTTCTAGCCAGGCTGGGGTTCTAGCCAGGCTGGGGTTCTAGCCAGGCTGGGGTTCTAACCAGGCTGGGATTCTAGCCAGGTCGGGGTTCTAACCAGGCTGGGGTTCTAGCCAGGCTGGGGTTCTAGCCAGGTTGGGGTTCTAGCCAGGCTGGGGTTCTAGCCAGGCTGGGGTTCTAACCAGGCTGGGGTTCAGTGAGTGAAGCCCCTCCCTCCCCTCTCCACAGTCCAACAACACTCACATCATCTACAAGAACTCCGTCCAGAGGAACTACAACTCCTCCATGGCCATCCACCGCATGGACGAGACCAACCTGGACTTCTCTTGCGCCTACACCAAGGACACCTCCCAATCTATGGCCCTGGGCATCAAGGTCAAAGACAGGTGTGTGTATGTGTGTGTGTGTGTGTGTGTGTGTGTGTGTGTGTGTGTGTGAGGTCACCCAGGCCTTTCACTGTGGTAATACATGTGTAATGTGATGCACATTACCGGGAGAGAATATCTTCCAGCCAGAGGAGTTCACAGCATTAAAACAAGGTCAAGGTTGGTATCGTCAGTGTTGGGGAAGCGACTCTGAACATCCATTTAACTCAGTTACCAACAACTTTACGAGGCAGGAAGTTGAACGTCACTAAAGCTACCGTTGATGGAAATACAGCTTGTTACGTTGAAAAAACAAACAAACCAGGAAACTACTTCGTCCGACACACTAGGAGGGTTAGCGATAGCGTCTGGTCAGAGGGTTATGGGTGAGGCTAGGCTACGTGTTATCTCTAGGAGAGTTAGCGATAGCGTCTGGTCAGAGGGTTATGGGTGAGGCTAGGCTAAGTGTTATCACTAGGAGAGTTAGCGATAGCGTCTGGTCAGAGGGTTATGGGTGAGGCTAGGCTAAGTGTTATCACTAGGAGAGTTAGCGATAGCGTCTGGTCAGAGGGTTATGGGTGAGGCTAGGCTAAGTGTTATCACTAGGAGAGTTAGCGATAGCGTCTGGTCAGAGGGTTATGGGTGAGGCTAGGCT
This sequence comes from Argentina silus, assembly GCF_951799395.1. NCBI lineage: Eukaryota > Metazoa > Chordata > Actinopteri > Argentiniformes > Argentinidae > Argentina > Argentina silus. The sequence goes on along the minus strand of NC_139654.1, from coordinate 2,369,080 downwards.
AAGTGTTATCACTAGGAGAGTTAGCGATAGCGTCTGGTCAGAGGGTTATGGGTGAGGCTAGGCTAAGTGTTATCACTAGGAGAGTTAGCGATAGCGTCTGGTCAGAGGGTTATGGGTGAGGCTAGGCTACGTGTTATCACTAGGAGGGTTAGCGATAGCGTCTGGTCAGAGGGTTATGGGTGAGGCTAGGCTAAGTGTTATCACTAGGAGGGTTAGCGATAGCGTCTGGTCAGAGGGTTATGGGTGAGGCTAGGCTAAGTGTTATCACTAGGAGAGTTAGCGATAGCGTCTGGTCAGAGGGTTATGGGTGAGGCTAGGCTAAGTGTTATCACTAGGAGAGTTAGCGATAGCGTCTGGTCAGAGGGTTATGGGTGAGGCTAGGCTAAGTGTTATCACTAGGAGGGTTAGCGATAGCGTCTGGTCAGAGGGTTATGGGTGAGGCTAGGCTAAGTGTTATCACTAGGAGGGTTAGCGATAGCGTCTGGTCAGAGGGTTATGGGTGAGGCTAGGCTAAGTGTTATCACTAGGAGGGTTAGCGATAGCGTCTGGTCAGAGGGTTATGGGTGAGGCTAGGCTAAGTGTTATCACTAGGAGGGTTAGCGATAGCGTCTGGTCAGAGGGTTATGGGTGAGGCTAGGCTAAGTGTTATCACTAGGAGAGTTAGCGATAGCGTTGCAGTCAAACTGGACACGCTGCCCATGAGAACCAGATCCTCATCCACACTCCGAGCCATGGACTGATAGTTTCACTGTTGGTATTTGGAGAGTTTGAGGTTTGTTGACTGTGTGTGTTGGTTCATTTGTTGAAACTCACCAGCTCTGTGAGCAAGAACCTGTCCTCTGGAGAATGGAACTACAAACTCACCATGGGAGCCTTCTACGACGCCGAGTTCAGCCAGCCCCTCAACGACTCAGCAGCCGTCCGATTGGACCAGAAGCTCTACCTGTCCCTAAACACCACCGGATTGGACAGCAAGATCGTCATGGTGACTGACGCCTGCTGGGCCACGCCTGAAAGCTCCTCAAATGCTACTGTGCGCTGGGACATCATCAAGGAAGGGTGAGACACACACACACACACACACACACACACACACACACACACACTGTCAGACACATAGATGGGTACACATTGGCTGCTCTGACACATGTGTCCTGTGTGTCCATGTCCCAGGTGTGCCAACCCTGCCGACAGCACGGTGAACATTCTGACCAACGGTGACTCCTCCGCCACCCGCTTCTCCTTCAGAATGTTCCAGTTCTCTGGCAAATCCTCGTACGTGTTCCTGCACTGCAACATCCACCTGTGTGTGCTGAAGAACGGGAACTGTGCCCCGGTAGGCCAGGAGCCATCACTCCTCACACACACACACACACACACAGACACAGTGTCCTCTCACTGACTGTCTCTCTCCCACAGACATGTTCCGGGGTGAAGAATAGAAGGAGACGGCGATCTCTGCAGCAGCACAGCCACAGCTTCATCACCATGGCGATGAGCGCCATCAATTAGGTAAGAGTGTGTTAGATAGCTGTTAAACACATCAGCTCACCGCATCATATGATACAGCAGTCTGCAGCTCTGTTACACATGCCCGTCTGAATCCTGGTTGTGTGTGTCGGTCCTCAGGTTGCCTTTGTGTTGAATGAAGTGACACGTTGTCATTCTGGAAGGTGTCCTGTCCAGGACTGTAGCCGCTTGACCTCTGACCCGGAGGCAGTTCTGGAGCCAGGATGTCCCTGACCTTTGCCTGACCCTGACCAAGAGCCGCGTCCTAATAGGGTAGAAGATGTGTGGTCCAATCCGCTCTCTGCTCCATCTAGTGGACAAACCTGTCTGTAAACTGCCTCATCTTTAATACACTGTTTAACAGACTGTGTTTACCATACTGTGTTTAGAAGACCGTGTTTACCCGACCACACTCTCTATCCGTTGTTAAAGGTAGACTCAGCGATATGACGTAACCTGTGAATATTGGCAGAGATCGTTGAAGCCTAAGGCAAGACAATTCCCTCGCCAGCCCGTTTGTCACATGGCCATCTGCCACTGTCGTGCTCGTGCACCAATGGAATCCATCATTAGTGAAACGTCCGTCGCTCGGATGAATCTGAAACATCGCTGAAGTCAACCAACGTCCCGCGTTGACGTCATATCGCTGAGTCTACCTTTAACTGAATCTTATCTCGGTGTCTGGGATTTCTGAAGGGATGCTTTCCTCTGTCTGTGTTCATTGCATCGATCAATCAGGGTGGGAAATATGGATATGAACATGCAACGCAACAGTGGCCTTCATGTTTGCAGTGAAAGTTTGAGAGTATCGATCGGAAGATGAAGAAATGGATTGACTTTCAAAGAGTAGGAAGTAAAATGCAGAAGGAGACTTTGAGTGGATGCTAACTGGTATTGAATGAATGTTGCTGTTATGATGTGAAGTTTATGATGATGGTGTGAGGGTTGACAAGACATTATTATAATAACAGTAGCTGGTTTAATGTAAGTATGTTTCTATCAATCATGGGGGCAGGCAAGTTAAATCCAAACTTAGGATGTTTTGCACAAATTTGCACATTGAAAGTCTGAGAATACAAACTAAAATATGAAGGAATGGTTTGGCATTGAAAGAATATGAACTAAGTAAGAATATTTGGTGTTTAAGAACATTTTAAATGAAGTTTGAGATGTCAAAAGAATGAGGTCACCCGGTAAAAAGACATCATCAGGAAGAGAACACTATTCCATTGTTTGCTTCAGACAATTCAAATTCAAATTCAAAGTGTTTATTATCATATGCACAGTAGAAAACATGTTTCCCTGTACAATGAAATTCTTGCTTTGCTGTCCGCAGAATGCCAACCAATGTAAAATATACAATACTAAAGAATATACAATATATACTAAACAAATGTACAAGACAGCAAAATTTAAGGCATAAAATAAAATAGCAGCAATAATAATAATAAAACAGTGCAAATGTAGCAGTGCAATTATGCAAACTGGAAAATTCAGTTATTTGAGGTAGTAAGGTTATATTAATCTCCTATGGGTTGTTTAGGAGCCTGATGGCAGTGGGAAAGAAGGAGTTCTTCAGTCTGGTGGTCCTGCATTTAACACTTCTGTACCTCCGGCCTGAGGGTAGAAGTGTGAACAGTCCGTGCTGGGGGTGGGTGGGGTCCTTGAGGATGGAGGCGGCTCTCCTGTGGACTCTGCGGTGGTAGATGCTCTGCAGAGAGGGCAGTGGAGTCCTGGTGATTTTCTCAGCGTCTCCTAGGCCTGTCTGCACATTTGGGTTGTCATGACGTTGCTAAGGGAAGTGTTAACACTGGAAAGAAAACGTCCCCTTTGGTTCACACTAATGTTCTATTACACTAATGTTCTATTATACTAATGTTCTATTACACTAATGTTCTATTAAACTAACGTTCTATTACACTAATGTTCTATTACACTAACGTTCTATTACACTGTTCTATTACACTAATGTTCTATTACACTAATGTTCTATTACACTAATGTTCTATTATACTAATGTTCTATTACACTAATGTTCTATTATACTAATGTTCTATTACACTGTTCTATTACACTAATGTTCTATTACACTAATGTTCTATTACACTGTTCTATTAAACTAATGTTCTATTACACTAATGTTCTATTACACTAATGTTCTATTACACTGTTCTATTAAACTAATGTTCTTTTACACTAATGTTCTATTACCCCTGGATACGATCTAGTGTGCCTAGAAACGAAACTCACTAACTTACCATGTTGTCAAACATGTTGGCACCGAACAGTCCCATAGAAATACATTCCTAACCCTAACAGTCCCATAGAAATACATTCCTAACCCTAACAGTTCCATAGAAATACATTCCTAACCCTAACAGTCCCATAGAAATACATTCCTATCCCTAACAGTCCCATAGAAATACATTCCTAACCCTAACAGTCCCATAGAAATACATTCCCAACCCTAACAGTCCCATAGAAATACATTCCTAACCCTAACAGTTCCATAGAAATACATTCCTAACCCTAACAGTCCCATAGAAATACATTCCTAACCCTAACAGTCCCATAGAAATACATTCCTAACCCTAACAGTCCCATAGAAATACATTCCTATCCCTAACAGTCCTATAGAAATACATTCCTAACCCTAACAGTCCCATAGAAATACATTCCTAACCCTAACAGTCCTATAGAAATACATTCCTATCCCTAACAGTCCCATAGAAATACATTGGAACATTTAAAAATGCATTTTGTTTTTACGCTGCTGAAACAATCCGGAGTGCCAGATGTGTGAAAGGTTCAACCACTGAAGAGGAAATCTTCTCACATGGTTCTGCTTTCCTCCATTGGCCTCATGTGTTGTGCTGTCGACAGTCGACTAACAGATGGCGCCATGCAGCGTGTTTCTGCTCTCTGTCAGTCGCTGGAAAACTGACGGAACAGATTTAATCCACCATCAACTCCATAAGCATTACATACATGACATCACATTACATACATGTGACTTAGCTACTAACCGTAGCTAAGTCTTTCAACTTAACCAAGGTGTCGTCCGCGCTACGCTAACCAGGCTAACCAAGGCTACACGATGCTACGCTAAGGCTACACTACACTATGCTAGCCTCGACTACACCAGACTATGCTATGCTACGCTACGCTACCCGGGTGGCGTGGACCGGGTAGCCCTTGGCCTTGATGATGCCGCAGCTCTTGACGATGATGGCGTAGCGCAGGACCCAGCGGAGGCGCCACGCCACGCCGACGCCGCGTCACAGCCGTCGCGGTCGGGGTCGCCGTGGGATGCCGTTGCTAACGCCGCGCTCTCACGGAGCGCCTCCTGGAAGCCCGCCGACGTGATGAGCTCTGGAAGACGACAGAGAGACAGACAGGTTAGAGAAAGACAGGTTAGGGGGAGAGAGACAGGTCAAAGACAGACAGACAGCTCAGAGGGAGAGGAGGGAGGGAGAGAGAGAGAGACAGGTTAGAGGGGAGACAGACATGTCAAAGACAGACAGATAGACAGACGGGTCAGAGAGAGAGAGACAGCGCCTCCTGGAAGCCCGCCGCCGAGATAAGCTCTGGAAGGAGAGAGAGAGAGAGAGAGACAGGTTAGAGGGAGAGACAGACATGGAAAGAGAGGGAGAGAGAGAGAGAGACAGGTTAGAGGGAGAGACAGACATGGAAAGAGAGGGAGGGAGAGAGAGAGACAGGTCAGAGAGAGACAGACAGCTCAGATGAAGAGGGAGGTTAGGTTAGAGGGGGGACAGACAGGTCAGAGAGAGACAGACAGGTCAGGGACAGAGAGAGAGAAAGAGAGACAGACAGACAGACACCCCCAGACAAATTGATCACAGACAGACAGATCACAGACAGACACCCACCTTTGGGGTCGTTGTGGGTCAGTAGCTGGACCCCCGCCTGCTTGGCATACGCCGTCAGATCGGGGGGCATCACACAACAGGACGCCAGGTTGACCTGGTTGCTGATGGGCTTCACCTTGGATACGGGAGAGAGAGAGACAGGTCAGAGAGACAGACAGGTCAGGGACAGAGAGACAGACAGGCCATCAGATCGGGGGGCATCACAGAACAGGACGCCAGGTTGACCTGGTTACTGGTGGGCTTCACCTTGGATACGGAAGAGAGAGAGACAGGTCAGGGAGAGACAGACAGGTCAGGGACAGAGAGACATACAGGCCATCAGATCGGGGGGCATCACACAACAGGACGCCAGGTTGACCTGATTACTGGTGGTCTTCACCTTGGATACGGGGGAGAGAGAGAGAGAGAGAGAGAGAGACAGGTCAGGGACAGACAGACAGGTCAGGGACAGAGAGAGAGAGACAGACAGACAGACACTGTTAACTGCTTGGTTGGGACAGAGAGAGAGAGACAGGACAGGGACAGAGAGAAAGAGAGAGAGAGAAAGAGAGACAGACAGTTGGCGTACGCACTCAGTTTGACCTGGTTACTGGTGGGGTTTCACCTTGGACATGGAGAGAGAGACAGACAGGTCAGGGAGAGACAGATACCCCCAGCACAGGACAGACAGACAGACAGTTCAGAGACAGAGACAGACACCCACCTGGGCCCAGTCGTAGCGCTCCTCCAGGAGGCCCTTGTCCAGGACAGACAGACAGATCAGACAGACAGACACCCACCTGGTCCCAGTCGTACAACTCCTCCAGGAGGCCCTTGTCCAGGACAGACAGACAGGTCAGGGATAGAGCGAGAGAGAGAGAGAGACAGACAGACAGACACACACACCGTCCAGGACAAACAGACAGGCCAGAGAAAGACAGACAGACACCCACCTGGGCCCAGTTGTGCAGCTCCTCCAGGAGGCCCTTGTCCAGGTCCGACGTCCCGATGGCGACCACCTTCCCGGACGCCACCAGCGTTTCCAAGAAAACCCATGCCGGCTGCAGGTCCGAGAGGGTCTGGGGGGCGTGGGGGGGGCGCCAGGATGACCGAGTCGAGTTGGGAGAGGGCGAGAGTGAGACAGGCTGTTGGGGGGGAGGGAGACAGGTTAGGGAGAGAAAGACAGGTTAGAGGTCCGAGAGGGTCTGGGTGTGGGGGGGGGGGGGGATGTTGTCCTCCTGGTCGACAGGGCGAGGGTGAGACAGGCTGTGGAGGGGAGAGACAAACAGGTAAAGAGAGAGACAGACAGGCAGGCAGCCAAACAGACAGCCAGCCAAACAGGCAGACAGACAGACAGGCAGACAGCCAGCCAGCCAGCCAAACAAACAGACAGACAAGCAGACAGCCAAACAGGCAGACAGACAGACAAACAGGCAGGACTCACCCATGTCGACAGCCTGCCTGATGGACGACTGGTCCGACTCGCACAGGAACAGCTTGACTGCAACGACAACGTTAGCGTGGGTTAGCCTAGGTTAGCCTGTGTTAGCATGTGCTGGTGTCATTTGTTAGCCTGTGTTAACGTGGGTTAGCGTTGGATAGCCTGGGTTAGCCTGTGTTAGCATGTGCTGGTGTCATTTGTTAGCCTGTGTTAACGTGTGGTCGCGTCATGTGTAATCATGGGCTGGTATCGTTTGTTAGCCCTGGGTTACCGTGTGTTATCGTGGTGCGTGTGAGCCGGTGTTAGCATGCACTAGCATTTATTAGCATGTGTTATCGTGGTGTGTGTTAGCGTGCGGCAGCATGTGGTGGCGGTATCATGTGTTAGCCTGCGTGAGCCTGCCTTAGCCTGCGTTAACCTGTCTTACCCTGCATTAGCGTAGCGTTAGCCTGCGTTAGCTTGTCGTAGCGTACCAGACACCTTCAGCTCCTCCCTCTCCTCCGGTGTGATGGTGGCCTCGGCCGCCTGGGGGGTGGAGCAGTCCAGGACGTCAGACTCATGGAGAGACAGACAGGTTAGAGACAGACAGGTTAGAGAAAGACAGGTGAGAGAGAGACAGGTAAACAGACAGACAGGTTAGAGAGAGAGAGACAGACAGGTCAGAGAGAGAGAGACAGACAAGCATGATGGTGGCCTCGGCCGCATGGGGGGTGGAGCAGTCCAGGACGTCAGACTCCTGGAGAGACAGACAGGTCAGAGAGAGAGACACAGGTAAACAGACAGACAGGTTAGAGAGAGAGAGACAAGTTAGAGACAGACAGACAGAGAGACAGACAGGCGTGATGGCCTCGGCCGCGTGGGGGGTGGAACAGTCTAGGACGTCAGACTCCTGGAGAGACAGACAGGTCTGAGAGACAGACAGGTTCAGGACAGACAGATTACAGAAAGACAGCCAGGCGTGCCTGGGAGGGGGGAGCAGTCCAGGTTAGAGACAGACCAGACTAGTCGAACTAGAGAGAGGGAGAGAGAGAGAGAGAGATTAGCTGACCTCAGCAGAATCTCCCTCCCTCCCTGTTCAACCCTCCCCCCCCAAACCTGCCTCCCCCCCGTCTCCCTGCCTGTGTGTGTGTCTGTGTGAGTGTGTCTGTGTATGTCTGTGTGAGTGTGTGTATGTCTGTATGAGTGTGTGAGTGTGTGTGTGTGTGTCTGTGTGTATGTGAGTGTGTGTGTGTCTTCCTCTCTCTCTCCCTGTCTCAGGAGCACCCACCCACACACACACACACACACACACACACACACACACACACACACACACACACGTTGTCACTTGACTCACTAAACATTGACGCCTCTGGGCATGTGTGTGTATGTGTGAGTGTCTGTGTGAGTGTGTGTCTGTCTGTGTGAGTGTGCGTATGTGTGAGTGTGTGTGTGTGTGTCTCCCTCTCTCTCTCCCTGTCTCAGGGGCACACACACACACACACACACACACGTTGTCACTTGACTCACTAAACATTGACGCCTCTGGGCATGTGTGTCTGTGTGAGTGAGTGTGTGTGTGAGTGTGTGTGTGTGTGTGTCTGTGTGTTGTGATGGCCCAGCCGGTGAGCAGTGCCCCACAGAGACACCTGGTGGCCACAAGGGGGAGGCAAAGGCAGCCATGGGGTGTCGTGCTGGATGGGAGGTACTATCCCAGTTCTATGTCCTGGAGACTCCGCCACCAATCAGATGACTCAGCTCACCGCTCACAGGTGCGCTGAGTCAGCTCGGCGATCCTGAGGCCTTTTAAACTCCCCAGGACAAGCTGAAGACAGACTGGCTGGAGGAACGAGTCGAGACCAGACACCCGCTAAGCCAGTCTCATAAGCCAAACGGGAGAGAAAGCCTGGAAGACGGAGAGGAACCCCCCAACCGACCGGAGGAAGAGGTCAGTGAAAGGGACCCGATATCCGACTAACTTTGGCCTGTCTCTCTTTCTCTCTCTCTGACGACAAGAAGAACCCGGCGGAGCGCCGTAGCGCCAACCGCCAACCCGGTGAAGATTTGAGTTGCCTTTCGCCTCTCCCTTTTCCCCGCACCTTAGAAATAAAACCCTACGTTGATTTCACCGCAACCCCTGTTTCCGCCTGTTTCTATTCTCATTGGTTGACCCGCTGTTGCGCCTGTCGACCAGGCTCCCACAGTGTGTCTGTGTGTGTGTGTTTGTGTGTGTGTCTCCCTCTCTCTCACACACACATACACACACATTGTCACTTGACTCACTAAACATTGACGCCTCTGGGCGCGCGTGTGTGTGGGTGTGCGTGTGTGTGTGTGTGTGGAGCATCCAGAGAGAGACGAAGGAAAGGAGGGAGGGAAGGAAGGAAGGAAGGAAGGAAGAGAGGGATGAGTCTCACCTTCTCCTCCGCTGACAGTAAGGAAAGAAGACAGGAAACAGGAAAGGAGGGAAGGGAAGGAGGGAGAGAAGGAGGGAGGGAAGGAGAGAGAGAGAGAGAGACAGGAGGGAGGGGAGAAGGAGGGGAGAAGGAGGGAGAGAGAGAGACAGGAGGGAGGGAAGGAGGGAGAGAGACAGGAGGGAGGGAAGGAGGGAGAGAGGGAGAGAGACAGGAGGGAGGGAGGGAGAGAGAGAGAGAGACAGGAGGGAGGGAGGGAGGGGAGAAGGAGGGAGAGAGAGAGACAGGAGGGAGGGAGGGAGGGAGAGACAGGAGGGAGGGGAGAAGGAGGGGAGAAGGAGGGAGAGAGAGAGACAGGAGGGAGGGAAGGAGGGAGAGACAGGAGGGAAGGAAGGAAGGAAGACAGGAAAGGAGGGAGAGACAGGAGGGAGAGAAGGAGAGAGAGACAGGAGGGAGGGAGGTAGGGAGGGAGAGAAGGGGGGAGGGAAGGAGAGAGAGAGAGAGACAGGAGGGAGGGAGAGAAGGAAAGAAGGAGGGAGGGAAGGAGGGAGAGAGACAGGAGGGAGGGAAGGAGGGAGGGAGAGAGACAGGAGGGAGGGAGAGACAGGAGGGAAGGAAGTAAGGAAGACAAGAAAGGAGGGAAGGAAGAGAGAGACAGGAGGAAAGGAGGGAGGGAAGGAGGGAGAGAGAGAGAGACAGGAAAGGAGGGAGGGAGGGAGGGAGAGAAGAGAGGGATGAGTCTCACCTTCTCCCCGGCCGACGGCGTCTCGGAGGACCAGTCACTCAGCGTGGCGCGGATACAGTCCTGGAGCTACGGCAACAGCAGACAGACAGGTCAGATGGAGAGACAGACAGGTCAGAGACAAACAGATAGACAGACAGACAGGTAAGAGACTGACAGACAGACAGACAGACAAACAGATAGACAGACAGATAAGACAGAGGGACAGACAGGTCAGACAGACAGACAGACAGTGTGAGTGTGTGTGTGTCTGTATATGTGAGTGTGTATGTGTCTCCCTCTCTCTCTCCCTGTCTCAGGAGCACCCACACACACACACACACACACACACACACACACACACACACACGTTGTCACTTGACTCACTAAACTTTCACGCCTCTGGGCATGTGTGTTTGTGTCTGTGTGTGTCTGTGTGAGTGTGTGTGTGTCTGTGTGTGTGTGAGTGTGTCTGTGTCTGTGTGAGTGTGTGTGTGTCTGTGTGAGTGTGTGTGTGTCTGTGTCTGTGTGAGTGTGTGTGTGTCTGTGCGAGTGTGTATGTGTGTTTCTGTACACTATGTGTTCACACCAGGTGTGTGTGTGTGTGTGTGCTATGCGCTGTGTACTATGTATGTGTGTGTGGATAGATGAATTGATAGAGAGACAGAGAGACAGGGGTACTTCAGTGGAGAGGGTGGAGAGTTGAGTGGTTGAGAGTGGCAGAGTTGGTACAAGTATACAGTGAAATGCAAAAGTGACAGAGTGTGTGTGTGTGTGTGTGTGTGTGTGTGTGTGTGTGTGTGCCCCTGAGACAGGGAGAGAGAGAGGGAGACACACACACACACACACACGTCATTTTTAGTACTTCTATTTTTATTTTATTCTATTTTAAAACTTATTGTATTGTTGCACTACTCTGTGGCACTGTCACTTTTGCATTTCACTGTACACTTGTATGAACGTGACAAATAAAGAATCTTGAATCTTGAACATGTTGTCACTTGACTCACTAAACATTGACGCCTCTGGGCATGTGTGTGTGTGTGAGTGTGTGTGTGTGTCTGTGTGTGTCTGTGTGAGTGTGTGTGTGTGTGTGTGTGAGTGTCTGTGCGAGTGTGTGTGTGTGTGTGTATGTGTGTGTGTGTGTGTGTGTGTTTGTGTGTGTCTCCCTCTCTCTCTCCCTGTCTCAGGGGCACACACACACACACACACACACACACACACACAGACACACACATGTTGTCACTTGACTCACTAAACATTGACGCCTCTGGACATGTGTGTGTGTGTCTGTGTGTCTGTGTGTCTGTCTGTGTGTGTCTGTCTGTGTGTCTGTGTGAGTGTGTGTGTGTGTCTGTGTGTTGTGATGGCCCAGCCGGTGAGCAGTGCCCCACAGAGACACCTGGTGGCCACAAGGGGGAGGCAAAGGCAGCCATGGGGTGTCGTGCTGGATGGGAGGTACTATCCCAGTTCTATGTCCTGGAGACTCCGCCACCAATCAGATGACTCAGCTCACCGCTCACAGGTGCGCTGAGTCAGCTCGGCGATCCTGAGGCCTTTTAAACTCCCCAGGACAAGCTGAAGACAGACTGGCTGGAGGAACGAGTCGAGACCAGACACCCGCTAAGCCAGTCTCATAAGCCAAACGGGAGAGAAAGCCTGGAAGACGGAGAGGAACCCCCCAACCGACCGGAGGAAGAGGTCAGTGAAAGGGACCCGATATCCCACTAACTTTGGCCTGTCTCTCTCTCTCTCCCTCTGACGACAAGAAGAACCCGGCGGAGCGCCGTAGCGCCAACCGCCAACCCGGTGAAGATTTGAGTTGCCTTTCGCCTCTCCCTTTTCCCCGCACCTTAGAAATAAAACCCTACGTTGATTTCACCGCAACCCCTGTTTCCGCCTGTTTCTATTCTCATTGGTTGACCCGCTGTTGCGCCTGTCGACCAGGCTCCCTCAGTGTGAGTGTGTGAGTGAGTGAGTGTGTGTGTCTGTGTGAGTGTGTCTGTCTGTCTATCTGTGTGTGTGTGTGTGTGTGTGTGTGTCTCCCTCTCTCTCTCTCACACACACACGTTGTCACTTGACTCACTAAACACCTTGACACCTCTGGGCGCGCGTGTGTGTGGGTGTGCGTGTGTGTGTGTGTGGAGCATCCAGAGAGAGACGAAGGAAGGAAGGAAGGAAGGAAGAGAGGGATGAGTCTCACCTTCTCCTCCGCCGACAGTAAGGAAAGAAGACAGGAAACAGGAAAGGAGGGAAGGGAATGAGGGAGAGAAGGAGAGAGAGAGAGAGACAGGAGGGAGGGAGGGAGGGAGGGAGGGGAGAAGGAGGGGAGAAGGAGGGAGAGAGAGAGACAGGAGGGAGGGAAGGAGGGAGAGAGGAAGAGAGACAGGAGGGAGGGAAGGAGGGAGAGAGGGAGAGAGACAGGAGGGAGGGAGGGAGAGACAGGAGGGAAGGAAGGAAGGAAGACAGGAAAGGAGGGAAAGAAGAGAGAGACAGGAGGAAAGGAGGGAGGGAAGGAGGGAGAGAGAGAGAGACAGGAAAGGAGGGAGGGAGAGAAGAGAGGGATGAGTCTCACCTTCTCCCCGGCCGACGGCGTCTCGGAGGACCAGTCACTCAGCGTGGCGCGGATACAGTCCTGGAGCTACGGCAACAACAGACAGACAGGTCAGATGGAGAGACAGACAGGTCAGAGAGAAACAGACAGACAGACAGATAGACAGACAGATAAGACAGAGGGACAGACAGGTCAAAGACAGCATGGCGCGGATACAATCCTGGAGCTGGAGGGCAACAAAAGACATACAGGTCAGACAGACAGACAGAGAGAGACAGGTCAGATAGAGAGACAGACAGGTCAGAGACAGCGTGGCACGGATATAATCCTGGAGCTGAACGGCAACAACAGGTCAGACAGACAGACAGAAAATGACAATAAAACGACATATTTAGTATTTATTTAATCACATTCATAATACACACACACGGTCAGTTTGTTAGAGCCAGTTAGCATTCGCCTTTAGCACCCCGTCAACACTGCACTCTGTAGGTAAATTCGTTAGCCCCGTTAGCATTAGCCTTTAGCACCCCGTCAACACTGCACTCGGTAGGTAAATTCGTTAGCTTCGTTAGCCCCGTTAGCATTAGCCTCTAGCCTCCCGACCCCCCCCCCCGCCCTTCTTACCTCCTCACTCGGGGACGACGGACACTTCTTCTTCAGGTGTGGAGGTTGTTCCCGGTGTGGAGGTTGAGCGTCGTGGCCCGGGTCAGAAACGAGGTCCGGGTACCGGTACCAGAGGAGGAGCCGGAGGAGCCGGTCCCAGAGCCGCCGGAGGAGACGGTCCCAGAGCCGCCGGAGGAGCCGGTCCCAGAGCCGCCGGAGGAGCCGGTCCCAGAGCCGCCGGAGGAGACGGTCCCAGAGCCGCCGGAGGAGCCGCCGGAGACGGTCCCAGAGCCGCCGAAGGAGCTGGTATAGGAGACGGTACCACCGGGGGAGACGGTCCCAGAGCCGCCGGAGGAGCCGGTCCCAGAGCCGCCGGAGGAGCCGCCGGAGACGGTCCCAGAGCCGCCGGAGGAGCCGGTAGAGGAGACGGTACCACCGGGGGAGACGGTCCCAGAGGACCCGCTACGGGTACCAGAGGAGCCGCCGGTGTCGGTGGTTTCCATGGTGTCTGTCTCCCCTTCTCTCGTAAAGAAGAAGTAAATGTCGTAAAGATATAATAATAATAATAATAATAATAAAAAGATATCGTAAAATGAGGGAGGGGTGGGGTTGTCTAGCAACGAGGAACAGTTGGTGGGTTTGAGGGAATGTCGTAAAGGAAAAGAAAATGTCGGAAAGGGACGGGATATGGTGGGTTAGTGTGTGTGTGGTTTGAAGGACTGTCGTAAAAATATTTTTTCAAAACAAATACGAACGGTGGAGGGAAAGGGGATGGGTTGCCTAGCAACGAGGGGGTGGGTTTGAAGGAATGTCGAGTAATGATGACACGACGCGTTTCCACACACACACACACACACGGTCAGTTCGTTAGAGCCAGTTAGCATTAGCCTTTAGCACCCCGTCAACACTGCACTCGGTAGGTAAATTCGTTAGCTTCGTTAGTTAGCCCCGTTATCATTAGCCTCAGAGCCGGTAGAGGAGACGGTACCACCGGGGGAGACGGTCCCAGAGGACCCGCTACGAGTACCAGAGGAGCCGCCGGTGTCGGTGGTGGTGGTGGTTTCCATGGTGTCTGTCTCCCCTTCTCTCGTAAAGAAGAAGTAAATGTCGTAAAGATATAATAATAATAATAATAATAATAATAATAATAATAATAATAATAGTAAATGTCGTAAAATAAGGGAGGTTGGTGTGTTTGAGGGAATGTCGTAAAGGAAAAGAAAATGTCGGAAAGGGACGGGATATGGTGGGTTACCTAGCAACGAGGGGGTGGGGAGAGTGTGTGGTTTGAAGGAGTTTCATAAAACATTTTTTTCTAAAAAATGTCGTAAAATACGAACGGTGGAGGGAAAAGGGGGGGGTTGCCTAGCAACGAGGAGGTGGGTTTGAAGAGCCAAACTACATGGTTCTACTAGCCCTAGGGTTAGGGTCAGGGTTAAGGGTTAGGGTTAAAGTTAACTCATCCCCTAGGGTTAGGGTTAGGGTCAGGGTTTAGGGTTAGGGTCAGGGTCAGGGTTAGAGTTAGGGTTAGGGTCAGGGTCAGAGTCAGGTTCAGGGTCAGAGTTAGGGTTAGGGTCAGGTTCAGGGTCAGAGTTAGGGTCAGGGTCAGAGTCAGGGTCAGGGTCAGGGTTAGAGTCAGGGTTAGGGTCAAGGTTAACTCGTCTCCTAGGCCTGTCTGCACATTTGGGTTGTCATGACGTTGCTAAGTGAAGTGTTAACACTGGAAAGAAAACGTCCCCTTTGGTTCACACTAATGTTCTATTATACTAAGATTATATTACACTGATGTTCTATTACACTGTTCTATTACATAAATGTTCTATTACACTAATGTTCTATTACATAAATGTTCTATTACACTAATGTTCTATTATACTAACGTTTTATTATACTAATGTTCTATTACACTAATGTTCTATTACACTAATGTTCTATTATACTAATGTTCTATTACACTAATGTTCTATTACACTAATGTTCTATTACACTGATGTTCTATTACACTAATGTTCAATTACACTGATGTTCTATTACACTAATGTTCTATTACACTAATGTTCTATTACACTGATGTTCTATTACACTGTTCTATTACACTAATGTTCTATTACACTAACGTTCCATTACATTGTTCTATTACACTGATGTTCTATTACACTGATGTTCTATTACACTAACGTTCCATTACATTGTTCTATTACACTGTTCTATTACACTAATGTTCTATTACACTGATGTTCTATTACACTAATGTTATATTACACTGATGTTCTATTACACTGTTCTATTACACTGTTCTATTACACTGATGTTCTATTACACTGTTCTATTACACTGATGTTCTATTACACTGTTCTATTACACTGATGTTCTATTACACTGTTCCATTATAAAAGATCTGTGATGTTATAAAGAATATTTCAGGTTCAAATTCTGGGTTTTTAGGGTTCAGTGCTTATTGCTAACTGGCTGGATTCTAATCTCTCTGTTGTTGTAATACTAGTAAATGACCACCAGGTGGTGCCCCCATCTGAGGGCTAGAGGTCTGGGGGATAGGGGTCTGGGGGTCTGGGGGTCTGGAGGTCTGGGGTCTGGGGTCAGAGGTACTGCAGGGGACAGTTGAAGTCTTCTCATGAGAGCCATGCCTCCCATGGCAGGGAGCGGTACTGCAGGGGACAGGTGAAGTCTTCTCATGAGAGCCATGCCTCCCATGGCAGGGAGCGGTACTGCAGGGGACAGGTGAAGTCTTCTCATGAGAGCCATGCCTCCCATGGCAGGGAGCGGTACTGCAGGGGACAGGTGAAGTCTTCTCATGAGAGCCATGCCTCCCATGGCAGGGAGCGGTACTGCAGGGGACAGGTGAAGTCTTCTAATGAGAGCCATGCCTCCCATGGCCGGGAGCGGTACTGCAGGGGACAGGTGAAGTCTTCTCATGAGAGCCATGCCTCCCATGGCAGGGGGCGGTACTGCAGGGGACAGGTGAAGTCTTCTCATGAGAGCCATGCCTCCCACAGCCCACAGACAGAGAGGAGAAAAGCAGCCTGCACCTTGGCTGCCCCTCACAATGTCACATGATGCATAGATATTACTGTACTAGATGATTACTATATAAAAATGAAGGAATACATGGAAAGTGAAGTTCAGAACATGTACAGCGCCTTCTGAAGGTATTCAGACCCCTTCACTTTTTACACATTTTCTTGTGTTATAGAGTAAATTTGAAATGGATTCAATTTAAAGAATTTGCCATCAATCCACACACAATACCCCAGAATGACAAAGCGAAAACACGATTTTTGACATTTCAGTACATTTATTAAAAGTGAAATACAAAAATACCTCATGGACAGAAATATTCAGACTTTTTGCTTTGACAGTCTTAAAATTAGTTAAAATGCAAAAATGTCATCAACAAATCACTCAATAAGTTGAATTGAGTACATCTTAATGCAAGGATAATAATTCATGTCATTTCGGAATGAATATCTTTGTTTTTATAGGGTCTCTGATTTGCATAGGAATCAATTACACACTGTGTAGATTAGGATGTTCCGAAGACACTGTCCATGTTGTACTGACAGAGAAGGAGAGCTGTCTTCACATCCACTCCCTGCTATCTTACACACAGCAACGTCATCCAGCATCACAACTCAAACACCCAATCTAACCAACTCTTATATACATACAGACACTCTCTCCTGTGTTATTCTCAGAGTTCATCATCAGTCTGATTTGATCATCTAATCATTCATCTGGATTGTTTCACTATCAGTTGCATTTCCTACTTCTGCTTTGTCAGTCTATTGCACTTTTTCACACATTTCACAATGAGCAAATAACCATCTGGTTCTCATCAACGGCTGTAGCCCTAAACACTACATACAGTGTGATCTCCCTGAGACTAGTTTCCACGGGGTCACTGAAGAGTCATACCCAACCCTAAACCCTGGGTAGAGGGGCTCAGTGAATGTGGAGTGGAATGTGTGCAGGAGGGTCCGTGTGTCAGAGGAGACCCTGTAGAAGGACAGAGTGCCGGCCGGCCAGTCCAGATACACTCCTACTCTGTGGGAGCCAGAGGAGGAGACAGGTATGACAGTCTTCTCATCATTGTGCCAGGCGGAGTAACTGTTACGAGAGCAGCTCAGACTCCAGGACTTGTCATTGTATCCCAACCCACAGTCAACACCCCATCCTCTCCTGCTGATTCCTTTATATGTCACTCCTATACCAGCCCCTCTCCCACTCCTCTCTACCTCCCAGTAACGGCGCCCAGTCAGACCCTCTCTACACAGCACCTGTTCCCGGACCTCAAATCTCTCTGGGTGATCAGGATACGGCTGCTCCTCACTCCCACATGTCACCTTTCTGTTCTCCTCAGACAGAGAGAGGTATCTGTTTGCTGTGTTTGGGTCCAGGGTGAGCTCACAGGCATCTGGGGGAAGAGCAGAGGGAGGGAAGGAGGGAGGGAGAAAGAGAGGAGAGAGAGAGAGGGAGAGAGAGAAGAGGAAGAGAGAGGGGGACGGAAGAAGAGAAAGAGAGAGAGAGAGGAGAGAGAGAGAGAGAGAGGAGAGAGAGAGAGAGAGAGAGAGAGAGAGAGAAAGAGAGAGAGAGAGGAGGAAGAGAGAGTGGGATGGAGGGAGAGAGAGAGAGAGAGAGAGGAGAAAGAGAGAGAGAGAGAGAGAGGAGAGAGAGAGAGAGAGAGGAAGAGAGAGGGGGAGAGAGAGAGAGAAGAGGAAGAGAGAGGGGGACGGAAGAAGAGAAAGAGAGAGAGGGATGGAGGGAGAGAGAGAGAGAGAGGAGAGAGAGAGAAAGAGAGAGGGAGAGAGAGAAAGAGAGAGAGAGAGGAGGAAGAGAGAGTGGGACAGAGGAAGAGAAAGAGAGAGAGGGATGGAGGGAGAGAGAGAGAGGAGAGAGAGGGGGGAGAGAGAGAGAGAGGAGAGGGGAGAGAGAGAGAAAGAGAGAGAGAGAGGAGGAAGAGAGAGTGGGACAGAGGAAGAGAAAGAGAGAGAGAGGAGAGAGAGAGAAAGAGAGAGAGAGAGAGAGAGGAAAGAGAGAGAGAGAGGAGGAAGAGAGAGGGGGACGGAGGAAGAGAAAGAGAGAGAGGGAGGGAGGGAGAGAGAGAGGGAGAGAGAGAAGGAACAGAGAGGGGGACGGAGGAAGAAAAAGAGAGAGATGGAGGGAGAGAGAGAGGAGAGAGAAAGAGAGAGGGAGAGAGAGAGGGGGGAGAGAGAGAGAGATAGAGAGACGGAACAGAGAGGGGGACAGAGGAAGAGAAAGAGAGAGATGGATGGAGGGAGAGAGAGGAGAGAGAAAGAGAGAGAGAGAGGGGAGGGAGAGAGAGGGGGGGGGGACAGAGAGGGGGATGGAGGAAGAGAAAGAGAGAGAGGGATGGAGGGAGAGAGAGACAGAGAGAAAGAGAGAGAGAGAGAGGGGAGAGAAATAGAGAGAGAGATAGGGAGAAGGAACAGAGAGGGGGATGGAGGAAGAGAAAGAGAGAGAGGGAGGGAGGGAGAGAGAGAGGGAGAAACAGGAGAGAGAGAGAAAGAGAGGGGGACGGAGGAAGAAAAAGAGAGAGCGGGATGGAGGGAGAGAGAGAGAGAGGGAGAGAGAGGAGAGAGAGAGAAGGAACAGAGAGGGGGACAGAGGAAGAGAAAGAGAGAGAGGGATGGAGGGAGAGGAGAGAGAAAGACAGAGTGAGAGAGAGAGAGAGAGAGAGAGAGAGAGAGAGAGAGGGAGGGAGAGAAAGAGAGAGAGAGAGAGAGAGGGGGACAGAGAGGGGGACGAAGGAAGAGAAAGAGAGAGAGGAGAGAGAGAGCGAGAGAGAGAAGGAACAGAGAGGGGGACGGAGGAAGAAAAAGAGAGAGAGGGATGGAGGGAGAGAGGGAGAGAGAGGAAAGAGAGAGAGAGAGGGGAGAGAGAGAGATAGAGAGAAGGAACAGAGAGGGGGACAGAGGAAGAGAAAGAGAGAGGGATGGAGGGAGAGAGGGAGAGAGAGGAGAGAGAAAGACAGAGTGAGAGAGAGAGAGAGAGAGAGGGAGGGAGAGAAGGAGAGAGAGAGAGAGGGGGACAGAGAGGGGGACGAAGGAAGAGAAAGAGAGAGAGGGATGGAGGGAGAGAGAGAGAAAGAGAGAGAGAGAGAGGGGAGAGAGAGAGAGAGAGAGGGAGAAGGAACAGAGAGGGGGATGGAGGAAGAGAAAGAGAGAGAGGGATGGAGGGAGAGAGAGAGAGAGAGAGAGAAATAAAGAGAGAGAGAGAGAGGGGAGAGAGATAGAGAGAGAGAGGAGGAAGAGAGAGGGGGATGGAGGAACAGAAAGGGAGAGAGGGAGGGAGAGTCAGATATGTAGGCTGTCTTTGATGAGTCTCTCCCTCTCCTAGAGATCTCTAGTTGTGTCTCAGGGTTTGTGGAGATGACCAATGGAGGGAGGGAGGGAGAGGAGGGAGGGAGGGAGAGAGGGAGGGATAGAGGGAGGTAGGGAGGGAGAGGAGGGAGGAACGGAGAGAGGGAGGGAGGGAGAGAGAGAAAGACTGTCAGCTACTTCAGGAGAAACACACTTACATTGGAAGAACTGGTCCTGGGCTCTGGTCTTGGGCTCTGGTTGCAGGAAAACATCCACTTCATTCACTACAGACGAGAGGGAGGGAGGGAGGGAGAGAGAGAGGTCGAAAGAGGAAGGGAGGAGAGGGAGGGATGGGGAGAGAGAGAGGGGAGATAGAGGTAGAGGGAGGGAGAAAGGGAGGACAGGGAGGGAGGGGGAGATAGGGATAGAGGGAGAGAAAGAGAGGGAGGGAGGGAGGGAGATGAAGGGAGAGGAGGGAGGGATAGAGGCAGGGATAGGAGAGAGGGAGAGGAGGGAGGGATAGAGGGAGGATGGAGGGACAGAGGAAGGGAGAGACGGGGGGGAGGGAGATAGAAAGGGAGGGAGGCAGGAAGAAAGAGGGAGGGAGAGGATAGAGGGAGGGAGGGAGGGAGGGAGAGGATAGAGGGAGGGAGGGATAGAGGGAGGGTGAGGAAGGGAGGAGAGGGAGGGGGAGAGAGAAGGAGGGAGGGAGGGAGGGAGGGAAGAAGAGAGAGGATGGAGGGAGAGAGGTAGGGAGAGTAGTCGAGAGAGGTAGGGAGGGAGAGAGAGGCACGGGGGGAGAGCAAGAGGAGGGAGGGAGGAAAGGGAGGGGAGTGAAAGAAAGAGAGAGAGAGATTGTGACAGAGAGAGAGAGAGAGAGAGTGAGGGAGGAATGGAGAAGAGGGAGGGAAAGAGGGTGGGATAGAGGGAGGGATAGAGTGAGGGAGGGAGGGAGAGAGGGAGGGATAGAGGGATGAAGGAGGGAGGGAGAGAGGGAGAGAGAGGAGGGAGGGAGGCAGAGAGGAAGGGAGATAGCGAGGGATAGAGGGGGGGAGGGAGAGAGAGGATTAGGGGGGAGAAAGGGAGGGAGGGAGAGAGAGGAGGGAGGGAGGGAGGGAGGCAGAGAGGGAGGGAGGGAGGGAGGGAGAGAGGGAAAGATAGAGGGAGGGAGGAAGGAGGGAGGGAGAAAGGGAGGGAGGGAGAGAGGGAGGGATAGAGGGAGGGTGAGAGGGAGAGAGAGATGGGAGGGAGGGAGAGAGAGAGAGGGGGGGAGAGGAAGGAGGGAGGGAGAGAAAGGGAGGGAGGGAGTGAGGGAGGGAGGGAGGGAGAAAATGAGAGAGAGGAGGCAGAGAGGGATGTATAGAGGGAGGGAGGGAGGGAGAGAGGGAGGGATAGAGGGAAGGAGAGAGGGAGAGAGAGAAGGAAGGGAGGCAGAGAGGGAGGGAGAGAGGGAGGGAGAGTAGTAGAGAGAGGTAGGGAGGGAGGAAGAGAGATGGGATGGAGAAAGGAGAAAGGGAGAGAGAGGTACAGAGGGAGAGAGAGGCACGGAGGGAGAGCAAGGGGAGGGAGGGAGGGAGGAAAGGGAGGGGAGTGAAAGAAAGAGAGAGAGATTGTGACAGAGAGAGAGAGAGGGAGGGAGGGAGAGAAAGAGAGAGCAAGTGAAGGAGGGAGAGAGGGAGGTAGGGAGGGAGAGAAGGAGAAAGAGGGAGGGAGAGAGTAAGGGAGAGAGGTAGAGGGAGGGAGGGAGAGAGAGAAAAAGACAGAGAAAGAGGGAAAGAGAGAGAGAGGGAGAAATTGGATGGGGAGAAGAGGTAGGGAGGGAGAGAAAGAGAGAGAGGGAGGGAGGGAGGGAGGGAGGGAGGGAGAGAGGGAGAGAGAGAGAGAGAGAGAGAGAGAGAGAGAGAGAGAGAGAGAGACATGTATCAGTCAAGGGTTGTAAACATGGACAGGTCCCACATTGTTCTGATGGGGGGAAAAGAGAAGGCCTCACTTTGCAGGTTAACCCTTTGGGGACCAGGGGTATTTTCTCCATTTTTACATACATTTTTTCTTTCTCAATTTGAAGGCACTTCCATATAAAATAATACCCAAGTGTTTCATATCAATATTTTCAGGACAAACTCAGCTTTCTTGATTGTGATGGATGTTT
>NC_139654.1:2280000-2342500 GCF_951799395.1 Argentina silus | reverse complement strand
GCGTCCATATCGTACAGCCGACGACAACTTTTGGACATCGGCTCCGGCATTCCAGACATCTTTATCGACGCAATACCGTGAGATCTGCTGGACTGGGGAGTCCACACTGTCAACTACAGACACTGAGGTGAGGTCTCAGACTGTTCTTGTTGTCAGACACGTCATTACTAAGTGTCTGTTACATTATCATTCTATGGAATCAATGATACTTGCACAGAAATGGTCAATAATTGAGACAGACAATGTACATTATCTTCCAATCAATTCTGATATAATGTGTGTGTGTGTGTGTGTGTGTGTGTGTGTGTGTGTGTGTGTGTGTGTGTGTGTGTGTGTGTGTGTGTGTGTGTGTGTGTGTGCGTGCGTGTGGTGGCAGGGGGGGCTGCTCTGTCTGCACCCAGTGAATATGTTTCCATCCTCAATTCCTGACCCACCTGGCCTTAGATCAGCTCACATAATACTGCACTAACCCAATAGCTAGCAAATACATGATACCAGACGTAGAAATCCAGTGACTACAAATGTATCCATGGTTGCTTGCTCCCCTGTTGAGAGCAACTATAACTCTCAATCATGAATTCTTATCATAATGCACCACAGTGATGGTTTGGCTTCATGTATTTATTTGTATTCCTCATTCAGGCTGAATGGATGTGACCTCACAGAGAGATGCTGTGAAGCGTTGGCCTCAGCTCTCAGCTCAGACTCCTGCCACCTGAGAGAGCTGGACCTCAGTAATAATGATCTATGTGATGGGGGGGTTAAGCTGCTCTCTGCTGGACTGGGGAGTTCACACTGTGAACTACAGACACTGAGGTGAGGTCTGAGACTATTCTTGTTGCCAGACACATCATTCCTAAGTAACATTATCATTCTATGGAATCAATGATACTTGCACTGAAAGGCTCAATAATTGAGACAGACAAAGGACATTATCTTCCAATCAATTCCTATAGTGTGTGTACGTGTGCATTTGTGTGTGTTTGTGTGTGTGTGTGTGGTGGGAGGGGGTCTGCTCTGTCTTCACTCTCTGAATATGTTGCCCTGGTCAAATCTTGACCCACCTGGCCTTAGATCAGCTCATGGGACTACACAATACTGCACTAACCCAATAGCAAGCAAATACATTATACCAGACTTAAAAATCCAGTCACTATAAATGTATCCATGGTTGCTTGCTCCAATGTTGAGAGCAATTTTAACTCTCACTCATGAATTCTTGCACCACAGTGATCGTTTGGCTTCATGTATTTATTTGTATTCCTCATTCAGGCTGAATGGATGTGACCTCACAGAGAGATGCTGTGAAGCGTTGGCCTCAGCTCTCAGCTCAGACTCCTGCCACCTGAGAGAGCTGGACCTCAGTAATAATGATCTTGGTGACGGGGGAGTGAAGCTGCTCTCTGCTGGACTGGGGAGTCCATACTGTCAACTACAGACACTGAGGTGAGGTCTGAGACTATTCTTGTTGCCAGACACATCATTCCTAAGTGTCTGTTACATTATCATTCTATGGAATCAATGATACTTGCACAGAAAGGGTCAATGATTGAGACAGACAATGTACATTATCTTCCAATCAATTACTATATAATTTGTCTGTGTGTGTATGTAGTGGGAGGGGGGGGCTGCTCTGTCTTCACTCTCTGAATAAATTTACTCTCCTCAAATCCTGACCCACCTGGCCTTAGATCAGCTCATGGGACTCCACAATACTGCACTAACCCAACAAATACTATCAAATAACTAGCAAATACATTATACCAGACGTAGAAATACAGTCACTACAAATGTATCCATGGTTGCTTGCTCCCCTGTTGAGAGCAACTATAACTCTCACTCATGAATTCTTGCACCACAGTGATCGTTTGGCTGCATGTATTTATTTGTATTCCTATTTCATTCATATGTGGCCTTTCAACTGGCAAATGAAGAGGATTTAAAGCTCCACATGTACATTAGAGAGCAATAATCAGATTCTTGATATCACAGTGACACTATTTCCCCAGGTTGTCAGGCTGTGGAGTCCCAGAGGAAGGCTGTGTTTCTCTGGCTTCAGCTCTGAGGTCTAATCCCTCCCACCTGAGAGAGCTGGACCTCAGCTACAATCACCCAGGAGACTCAGGACTGGCGCTGCTCTCTGCTGTACAGAAAGATCCACTCTGTAAACTACAGACACTCAGGTAAAGGCTGAATATGTGGCTGGACGTATCAATGAGATTAATGCACTGTATCTATTTTCCACATAATTGTGAGTGTGTCATTCAACCTCTGTGGGTTCTTCTGTGGTTGATATAGTGTGGACCATGGTGGAGAGTGCAGGCTCAAACCTGGGCTGATCAAATGTAAGTCACCAACGCTGTAGAGAATAGGACTGTGATATTACTCAAGAACCAGGGTGCAGCAGAGTTCAAACAGAGCACCAGTATTGTATTCATATGTAAATCTAAAATATTAGTAAATGTGAATTAGTTGTATCCCTTGTAAAACATTTTAAATTAATAAGTCATATTTTGTGAAAAAAAGAAAAATAATGTTGCCATAACAAGATCACATTGTGAATATTGTAAGTTATTCAATTGTATTGATTTGATGATTATTTTTGCCCTCTCAATCAGATGCCTGTGAGCTCACACTGGACCCAAACACAGCACACAGAATCCTCGATCTGTCTGAGGAGAACAGAAAGGTGACACTGGGGAGAGAGAAGCAGCTGTATCCTGATCACCCAGAGAGATTTGAGCGCTATGCACAGGTGCTGTGTAGAGAGGGTCTGACTGGGCGCTGTTACTGGGAGGTAGAGAGGAGTGGGAGAGGAGCTTATTTAGGAGTGACATATAAAGGAATCAGCAGGAGAGGAGAGGGTGATGACTGTGTGTTGGGATACAATGACAAGTCCTGGAGCCTGTTCTGCTTTGATGACAGATACTCCGCCTGTCACAATAAGAAGAAGACTGACATACCTGTCCCCTCCTCTGGCTCCCACAGAGTAGGAGTGTATCTGGACTGGCCGGCCGGGACTCTGTCCTTCTACAGGGTCTCCTCTGACACACGGACCCTCCTGCACACATTCCACTCCACATTCACTGAGCCCCTCTACCCAGGGTTTGGGATTGGGTTTGTGGGCTCTTCAGTGACCCTGTGTAAACTAGTCTCAGGGAGATCACACTGAACACCAAAGGCTCAAAGATGACGGATCAGAACATGAAGCAGTTGGATAGTGGTGTGTTTTCACTGAGATGTTGGATGTACAGATGTTCCCTCTCCCAGTGTGTAGGGTGTAGGATTGTTGTGTGTAGTTATATTATTTTTTACTATATATATATATATATATATATATTATATTATATTATATTAAATTAAATAAAATGCATCTGATAGTAAAATAGACTGCAATAGAGTGACAAAAAGTAGAAGCTTATATGTTTTTTTGACAGTGAAACAATCCAGATGAATGATTAGATGATCAAATCAGACTGATGATGAACTCTGAGAATAACACAGGAGAGAGTGTCTGTATGTATATAAGAGTTGGTTAGATTGGGTGTTTGAGTTGTGATGCTGGATCACGTTGCTGTGTGTAAGGTAGCAGGGAGTGGATGTGAAGACAGCTCTCCTTCTCTGTCAGTACAACATGGACATGTTCTGTAATTCACTTTCCATAGATTCCTTCACCTGTCTGTCTATCCAACGCACATGTTGTTCCTTCTCCTGTGTGTGTGTGTGTGTGTGTGTGTGTGTGTGTGTGTGTGTGTGTGTGTGTGTGTGTGTGTGTGTGTGTGGTCAGAGAGGATGAGGGGAGACACATTTAACTGTTTAATTGTATTGATAATGTCCTGTACTTGTAACATTCAAGCCTCTGTTGTTTTATATTGATTGTTACATTCCTTTACAGTTCAGTCTTCTTCTAGTTGGTACTGTCGGCCATCATGCTTTATGTTAACATGTATAGTTTATTTCCCTCTTCTATTCTCCCATGGACCAACCACAACTCACAAACCTCATTTCCCCCCCAAGTGCCTCTGTGTTTTGGTAGTAATGACAGTAACTCACCTTCTGCCTCCTCCTTCTCATTCTGATAAAGGCAGCACTAGTCTACTAGCCTGAACTAACTCTGGAGTCAAGTTCCTTCATTTACTACAATGATGATGATGATGATGATGATGATGATGTCCATATAAACAAAGTGTTTGTGAAACAAAGAGCCGTGTGACCTCATGTTGACTCTCCACATGTCAGAGAGGCATGTCTTGTTTGCATGTACACCAGAAATAATACACAATATACCATAATGGACTGAAATGACCATGTGAAAAGATAGAATCATGTGTAAATAAATAAAATAACCTAGTAGATAAAATTGATTACGTTTATTTATTTTTGCCATTAATCCTCACACAATACCCCATAATGACAAAGGGAAAACACGTTTTTAAACATTTTGAAATACAGAAATATGTCAAGTACATAAGTATTCAGTTTAATTTAATAACAGTTTAATTTATAACCAACACACCTGACTTTAATTTCCTCGATTGGGGAATGGCTTTGTGGGTAGTCAGCCATCTTGTTGTTTAAGACCTATTCAGATGAATCCGACCTACTGCAGCAATCACCAGGATAGAAACAGTTAACTAACTAACTAACTGTTTCTATCCTGGTGATTGTTGCATTAGATCAGATTCATCTGGATAGATCTGTAGCAATGGAGGATGGCAAACACACATGCTAATGAATAGTTTCATTATCACTTACACACCTGTATCATTTTTCTTGAATGTCAAACACATAAAATCCATTGGTTGAGTTTAGACAACACTGACCAGGTAGAAGAAAGTTCTCTACAGCAATGTCATGCCATAGGTAGAGATGTGTAACATTCAGAGACAATTGTGCCTTGTTTTTTGATCTTTATTCCCCATGAAGCCAGACCTTGTTCCAGACCTATCCAGATGAATCTGATCAAATGCAACAATCCCTCTTGTTCTGTAATGTGTCATATATTTTATAATAACAAGACCAATTTCCCAAGTGTGTGACAATAAAGTTTTTCTGAAACTGAATCTCAAAGATGATCTTAAAGCGATATTGCAAAGAACCACAGGAGTCCAGTACATAGTAGGCTGTCATTGTAGATGTGAACACAGCAGCAGCTTTCAACACCGGTTAGATGTGGCTTGGGAGGGCAATGGTCTAGGCAGTGTGAGGTCCCATGCACACACATGCACCTGTGTGTGTATGTGATTAGTGTGCATGAACCTATAGTTAGATTGACATCCCTCTAACCCAATCAATCCACCCACTCTCACCTTCAGCCAATGGGATTCACTGGCAGGGCCAGTATAAAAGGACTGGGACACACCCCCAACAGGTCCTTTGCTGATGGACTCCTTGCTGAAAGCATGTGCATTTTAGCTCTCGCTCTTTTTGAGGTATTTTGTCTATGCATCTGGTGAGTGCTTTTAGTTCTGCAAATCGTGATTTCCAGTCTTTGGTTTGAGTTTTGGCTTCACCAGATTAAAATAGATTCACCCTAACATGTCTTCTGTCTTCTGTTTCTGTCATTTTCCAGTACTCTTTCTGTAAAAATCTAGCCCTGCTATGCTGCCTCAAATGCTGTTTTTGATGGGTGTGATTTAAGAGGTTGTTGACATTTTACATTCCTCCCATGTTAGTTGGCACTAACCCTGTTCACTAACTTATCTGAGTAGTTGCTGACAATTTTATGAAGATAGCTGCAAAGTAACTCAACAAATGTAATAACTTCCAATTGCAAACTGAAATGCTACATAAATTCACAAGACACTGTAGGCTGCTCACAGATTGTTCAACATTATAGCCAGCTAAAAAACAGAAACCAAGGAACGAATGCCACTTCTTGCTGCTTTTTGAACAAATAAAGGATGTAACCTAACATTTACCCAGGAATGATTTGATATGGAAATCAGTCACTTTAGCCATGGTTTGCATCCCAAATCTGGACCCTTTTTCCTGAAGTGTGCACTTCTGCTCTCTGCAGCATGGATCCTCAAGCCTTAAAAACAAGGCTTACTCTTGTTTTTACATCCATGGGTGGTGGTACACAGAAACAGGAGTGAGAAGTTGGAATAAGACCATGCATTTGCCATAATGCTAAATCGAGATGTCGCCTTAGCCTTGACAAAATGGTCCGTGTATGTTCATGGTGCCATCTCCAAACGTCTGTATTTTTTCTCTCCCATATTCAAAGCTTGATAAACTCAGTAATACATCACTTTACTGGCCTGCACTTTGCTGACACACACACACACACACACACACTTCAACCCTTTGAGATATTCCAGAGCTTGTTTGACTCATGTTTGCCCACTGTTTTAGCAGTATACTGTCTGGACAGATTGTAAAGTTACTCTAACTTTTAGGTCAGGTGGGATTTGAACCATCATTTCAGAGAAGATCTGTACCAAGTGACAAGGACTTATGAAGTGCACCACACATGCTCTCAGGAAACGTGTTTTACGTTACTCTCAGAAAAGTGAATTTAATTGAAGATAAAGCAGCGTTTTCATTGTGTTTAATTGTCCCACAGCCGTTCAATTCTGCCACAAAAGATTGTTAGGAAGTAGAAAATGTAAGATTTTAGTTCAAGTTAGTTTCAGACCTTGGAGACTTCACACAGGTCTTAACCACACGGCCACTGAGGTTTCAGACATCTTCCCAAAAATGTGAGACCATGAACTCCCTGTCAACCCTCTGAGCTCCCCAGGAGGGTTTGAATTATGACACCCCTCCCGCCTCACAACCCCACCCCCACTGCCACGCCCCTCCAGCCAGCCCTGGATGGAGCCCAGCTCAATCTCATTGCCAATCAATCAGCCCCTACAACAGCCTTGGAAGAAGTTGTTGCTTTCACCAAAACAAGTTACATTGAGAAAGAATTGTTTTAGTTTTGTTTGATTGTGTTTTAGACTTGAGTTTACATGAGTTGCCTCCCTTTTACCTGTCTTTCTGGCTACAGTGATTTGGCCTGGGAGTTACATCAACACCATTGACTGCTACCTGCTTCTGTCCCTCCCTCCATGCTGTTCCACTCAAATGTGTTCCTCTCACACAGTGTAGTTGGATGTGGAGTTTGACACCGTTGTGATGCCTCTGCTCGTCATGGTTCATCAACCTTCACACACAGTCTAGGATTCAACTACATACACCGAAAGTCAGGACAGAACTTGGTAGAAAAGGTTTTTGACTCACCACCACTCACAATGTCCGTGAAGACACAACTACGACAAGTCAGACAGACCACGTACGAAAAGAAATACATTACAAGAAAACAGCGAGACTTTTTATTCGGACCGGACGACCCCAGACCCAGACAATTTTACCTACTTCCGAAAATTCACAAGGAACCTGAGACTTGGACTATTCCCTTTGAAGTTCCTCCTGGTAGACCGATAGTTTCAGACTGCAACAGCGAATCGTACCATATTGCACAATACATAGACTATCATCTCAATCCCCTCTGCACCAAGCACCCCAGTTACCTGAAAGACACCTACGACTTCTTACACAAAATCCAACCCATGGTTGTTCCCTCCCAGGCTTACATATTCACTATAGACATCGATAGTCTATATACCAACATAAATACACACGCAGGAATAACTGCAGTGAGGAATATCTTTCAGAAACACCCAGATAAGAATAGACCCGACACTGAACTCTTACAACTATTGGAAATCAGTCTTACCGGCAATAATTTGACTTTTGACGACAAACAATATTTACAGGTAGAGGGAACAGCCATGGGCCAACGATATGCACCCTCATACGCCAACTTATACATGTCCGAATGGGAGAGAGAGGCACTGGCCAAATGCCCCCACCAACCCAGTTTTTATTACAGATTTCTAGATGACATTATAGGAGCATGACCACACCATATAGATCTATTCACGGACTTCATGAACATTTTAAACTCGCATCATCCATCTATAAAACTCAAACACAGCATACACCCGCAAGAAATTAATTTCCTAGACACCACAGTCTATTTTAATCCTATGAGTTCGACACAGAAAACACTATTGATTTAGGTCTACTTCAAACAGACAGACACAAAATCCACTATTACATAAACACAGCTACGACCCAAAACATACATTCAAAGAGCTAGTTACAGTCAATCACACTGCTACTGTATGAACTAGCTACTGTCGCTAGTTCATATAGTGTATCATTGGGACTGTAGCTAGTTCATACAGTAACAGTGTGATTGACTGTAGCTAGTTCATACAGTAGCAGTGTGATTGACTGGAGCTAGTTCATACAGTAGCAGTGTGATTGACTGTAGCTAGTTCATACAGTAGCATTGGGACTGTAGCTAATTCATACAGTAGCAGTGTGATTTACTGTAGCTAGTTCATACAGTAACAGTGTGATTGACTGTAGCTAGTTCATACAGTAGCAGTGTGATTGACTGGAGCTAGTTCATACAGTAGCAGTGTGATTGACTGTAGCTAGTTCATACAGTAGCAGTGTGATTGACTGTAGCTAGTTCATACAGTAGCAGTGTGATTGACTCTAGCTAGTTTATACAGTAACAGTGTGATTCACTGTAGCTAGTTTATACAGTAGCAGTGTGATTGACTGTAGCTAGTTCATACAGTAGCATTGGGACTGTAGCTAATTCATACAGTAGCAGTGTGATTTACTGTAGCTAGTTTATATAGTAGCAGTGTGATTGACTGTAGCTAGTTCATACAGTAGCAGTGTGATTGACTGTCCCTAGTTCATAAAGTAACATTGTGATTGACTGTAGCTAGTTCATACAGTAGAAGTGTGATTGACTGTAGCTAGTTCATACAGTAGCAGTGTGATTGACTGTAGCTAGATCATACAGTAGTATTGGGACTGTAGCTAATTCATACAGTAGGAGTGTGATTGACTGTAGGTAGTTCATACAGTAGCAGTGTGATTGACTGTCCTTAGTTCATAAAGTAACATTGTGATTGACTGTAGCTAGTTCATACAGTAGAAGTGTGATTGACTGTAGCTAGTTCATACAGTAGCAGTGTGATTGACTGTAGCTAGATCATACAGTAGCATTGGGACTGTAGCTAGTTTATACAGTAGCAGTGTGATTGAATGTAGCTAGTTTATACAGTAGCAGTGTGATTGATTGTAGCTAGTTTATACAGTAGCAGTGTGATTGACCGTAGCGAGTTCATACAGTAGCAGTGTGATTGACCGTAGCGAGTTCATACAGTAGCAGTGTGATTGACCTTAGCGAGTTCATACAGTAGTCATGTGATTGTAGATAGTTCTGGCGAAAGTCAGTCAAACTGCGACTGTATGAAATAGCTAAAGTCTCTAGTTAATATAGTGTATCATTGGGACTGTCGCTAGTTTATACAGTAGCAGTTTGATTGACTGTAACTAGTTCTTACAGTAGCAGTGTGATTGACTGTAGCTAGTTTATACAGTAGCATTGGGACTGTAGCTAATTCATACAGTAGCAGTGTGATTGACTGCAGCTAGTTCATATAGTGTAGCATTGAGACTATAGCTAGTTCATACAGTAGCAGTGTGATTGACTGTAGCGAGTTCATACAGTAACAGTGTGATTGACTGTCGCTAGTTAATATAGTGTATCATTGGTACTGTAGCTAGTTCATACAGTAGCAGTGTGATTGACTGTAGCTAGTTCATATAGTGTAGCATTGGGACTGTAGCTAATTTATACAGTAGCAGTGTGATTGACTCTAGCTAGTTGATATAGTAGCATTGGGACTGTAGCTATTTCATACAGTAACAGTGTGATTGACTGTAGCTAGTTTATACAGTAGCAGTGTTATTGACTGTAGCTAGTTTATACAATAGCAGTGTGATTGGCTGTAGATAGTTTATACAGTAGCAGTGTGATTCACTGTAGCTAGTTCATACAGTAGCAGTGTGATTGACTGTAGCTTGTTCATACAGTAGCAGTGTGATTGACTGTAGCTAGTTTATACAGTAGCAGTGTGATTGACTGTAGCTAGTTCATACAGTAGCAGTGTGATTCACTGTAGCTAGTTCATGAAGTAGTCATGTGATTGTAGATAGTTCTAGCAACAGTCAGTCACACTGCTACTGTATGAACTAGCTACTGTCGCTAGTTCATATGGTGTATCATTGGGACTGTAGCTAGTTCATACAGTAGCAGTGTGATTGACTGTAGCTAGTTCATACAGTAGCAATGTGATTGACTGTAGCTAGTTCATACAGTAGAAGTGTGATTGACTGTAGCTAGTTAATACAGTAGCAGTGTTATTGACTGTAGCTAGTTCATACAGTAGTCATATCATTGTAGATAGTTCTAGCAACAGTCAGTCACACTGCTAATGTATGAGCTAGCTACTGTCGCTAGTTCATATAGTGTATCATTGGGACTGTAGCTAGTTCATACAGTAGCAGTGTGATTGACTGTAGCTAGTTCATACAGTAGCAGTGTGATTGACTGTAGCTAGTTCATACAGTAGCAGTGTGATTGACTGTAGCTAGTTCATACAGTAGCCGTGTGATTGACTGTAGCTAGTTCATAGATGCTCTGCACATCGTGGCCATCCTCAAGGATGAGTGGCACATCCTCCACGACCACACCCTGCTCAACGTCCACCAACAGCACAGCCAAGGCCTCCACCTGGACCCGGTCAGTCCTCTCTACATAAGGACAATAATGACAGAACCACTCAGCATGTGTTGCTAGAATACAAAACAGCATCGCAGAAATCCAAAACGTACATGCCTTGCCAAAATGCACGGAGGTGGCTAACAAGCTAACTAGTTCAAGCTAAAGGTAACTCTTAGCAACGCCCTTCGACACTGTCAACGGGTTACTTAGCCACCTAGCAGCTAACAATGCTATCATTGCTTCTAACTGGCAAAATAATCATTGTACACACAATTTTGGAGATATGTGTCTACTGTAAAATGTAATTAAATGTCACATACCCTCTTCGAAGTCGCTGTCGCTTTCCTCTTCACGATCGCGAACCTTGCTTCGCGAGTGCGTGGACTGGGGGCAGACGTTTCTACGACAGGTTGTTGGTCTTGTTTTCTTTTTGGCAGGGCTCCCGTTGGGAGGACAGCGACTTCGAAAGCGGGTATGTGATGTTTAATTACATTTTACAGCAGTAGACACATAGTCAACAAATGTGTCTTTATAATGGCATGACACTTTGTCAGTTGGTGGCAATGGTAGCATTGTTAGCTTTAGCTTGAACTAGCTAGCTTGCTAGTCACCTACATGCATTTTGGACTTGTGCTGTGTTGTTTCACAACAAATATTGAGTGGTTCAGAGAGAGTCTAACTATTGTTATTGCTCATACTTATTCTTCTTTTTCTTATCATTATTATTGACCGGTATACTCCTGCCAGAATCAATAGACCTATGTAGGCTTGGAGGTCTGCCCGGTCCAATTCTCTCCACTTGTCCCCAAACACACGCCTCCCCTCCAAGTTTGTCATGGCCAGTAAAGTTTTCTCAATTGATTCTGGTAAAAAAGAGTTTGAAACGTCCTCCTCTGTCTCTGGTTCAATTTCCATCTCCTCTCCATCATCGAAAATATGGTCCAGAGCCTCTCTGACAGACAGTCGCCTTCTCAGTCGCTTGTACATTGTGTTCACAGAGTAAAATGAGCAAGGCACAAAGAAGGCTTTATATATGGGGTCTGTGAGAAGATATGAGACATTGTTTAGTCTGGAAGGTGTGGTTCCCGTGGGGGGATGGGCACATACAGTACGCACAGAAAGAAAGGTTCCCATAAAACAAACACAAAATTGTTTAGTCTGGGAGGTGCAAAGAGAGAGGTTCTCATAACTAACACCAAATTGTTTGCTTTGAAGGTGTGAGAACCAACCGCCCTCTGTGTGTGTGTGTGTGTGTGAGAGTGAGAGTGAGAGTGAGAGTGAGAGTGAGAGTGAGAGTGAGTGTGAGTGTGAGAGTGTGTGTGTGTGTGTGTGTGTGTGTAACTGGGCAGATTCACCATATCTCCCTGCCTGGTCCTTGGCTGTAGGTGAACGGAACGAAGGTGAACGTGTCCACGACCGTTGAGGTGGCCTCTGGCGTGTCTGTCAATAGTAGTGACAGGATGGTGGTCGTCCGTCTCAGCATGTACAACACCACCCTCAAGTACAACGGCTACACCCTGGCCATTCGGAAGTGTGTGTGTGTGTGTGTGTGTGTGTGTGTTGCTCCTCCACAGCTGTGCTGCCAACATAACAACTGACATGAGAGCCAACTGCACTGAGAAGGTCAACCAGCTGTGTGGCGTCATGGCCAATAGCAGCGGCCCCTTCGCCGCCTGCCATAACTCCACCCCCCCAGGGCCGTACGTGGAGGCCTGCGTGTTTGACCTGTGCCGCCACGGCCCGGTGGAGCGCACCCTCTGCTCCTCCATGGAGGCCTACGCCATGGCCTGCCTGCTCTCTGACGGACAGCTGGACAAGTGGAGGACGCAGGCCAACTGTCGTAAGTCACATTCTCAATGTTTCCTCTCGATGCATCCATTCTGTTTGGGTCGCCTGTGTGTGTGTGTGTGTGTGTGTGTGTGTGCGGTAGGGTGTGTGTGTGTATGTGTGGTATGGGGTGTGTGTGTGTGTGCGTGCGGTAGGGGGTGTGTGATTTCTAATGTTACTCTGTCTGCTTATCAAACCCTTCTCTCTCTCTCTCCTCCTCCTCCTCCTTCCCCCTCCCCTCCACCTCCTCCTCCCCCTCCTTACCTCCACCTCCCCCCCTCCCCTCCACCTCCTCCTCCTCCCCTCCTCCTCCTCCCCTCCTCCTCCTCCCCCTCCCTCAGCATCCAGAGACCCCTGCCTGGACATGGACTGTGCTGACCATGAGTTCTGTGGGGAGAGGAACGGTGAATCTGTCTGCCTCTGTCGCCGTAGTTACCTGGACTCTGTCAAGGAGAGGGGTCCTTTTGGTATGTGCATGATCCCAAACCCTGTGTGACCACTCTACTAAATGTGTTTGAACAGTGTGTGTGTGTGTGTGTGTTTTCTTGATTACCTGTATGTGTATATGTGTGTGTGTGTTTTCTTCATTAACCTCTCTCTGTGTATGTGTGTGTGTGTGTGTGTGTGTGTGTGTGTGTGTGTGTGTGTGTGTGTGTGTGTGCACGCCTCTCTTTAAAGATCCTTTAACAAGCTGCAGTGGGAGTTCTGCCAGCTTGTCTCTGGAACGCTGTCGTCTGGTTGAGGCAGACTTTGATTACAAGACTCTGCACCTCAACGACCCAAGCTGCATCGGGGTGTTAGAGAAGGGCGTTGTGGTGTACCGCTTCGACAACCACAACCACAGCTGCGGCACTCTGCTCACGGTACCAAAACACACATCAAACATCTATAGATGACCCAGCAAGGCTGGGGTTCTAACCAGGCTGGGGTTCTAACCAGGGGTTCTGGCCAGGCTGGGTTTCTAACCAGGCTGGGGTTCTAACCAGGGCTTCTAGCCAGGCTGGGGTTCTAGCCAGGCTGGGGTTCTAACCAGGCTGGGGTTCTAACCAGGGGTTCTAGCCAGGTCAGGGTTCTAGCCAGGTTGGGGTTCTAGCCAGGTTGGGGTTCTAGCCAGGCTGGGGTTCGAGCCAGGCTGGGGTTCTAACCAGGCTGGGGGTCAGTGAGTGAAGCCCCTCCCTCCCCTCTCCACAGTCCAACAACACTCACATCATCTACAAGAACTCCGTCCAGAGGAACTACAACTCCTCCATGGCCATCCACCGCATGGACGAGACCAACCTGGACTTCTCTTGCGCCTACACCAAGAACACCTCCCAATCTATGGCCCTGGGCATCAAGGTCAAAGACAGGTGTGTGTATGTGTGTGTGTGTGTGTGTGTGTGTGTGTGTGTGTGTGTGTGTGTGTGAGGTCACCCAGGCCTTTCACTGTGGTAATACATGTGTAATGTGATGCACATTACCGGGAGAGAATACCTTCCAGCCAGAGGAGTTCACAGCGTTAAAACAAGGTCAAGGTTGGTATCGTCAGTGTTGGGGAAGCGACTCTGGACATCCATTTAACTCAGTTACCAACAACTTTACGAGGCAGGAAGTTGAACGTCACTAAAGCTACCGTTGATGGAAATACAGCTTGTTACTTTGAAAAAACAAACAAACCAGGAAACTACTTTGTCCGACACACTAGGAGGGTTAGCGATAGCGTCTGGTCAGAGGGTTATGGGTGAGGCTAGGCTAAGTGTTATCACTAGGAGAGTTAGCGATAGAGTCTGGTCAGAGGGTTATGGGTGAGGCTAGGCTAAGTGTTATCACTAGGAGAGTTAGCGATAGCGTCTGGTCAGAGGGTTATGGGTGAGGCTAGGCTAAGTGTTATCACTAGGAGGGTTAGCGATAGCGTCTGGTCAGAGGGTTATGGGTGAGGCTAGGCTACGTGTTATCACTAGGAGGGTTAGCGATAGCGTCTGGTCAGAGGGTTATGGGTGAGGCTAGGCTAAGTGTTATCACTAGGAGGGTTAGCGATAGCGTCTGGTCAGAGGGTTATGGGTGAGGCTAGGCTACGTGTTATCACTAGGAGGGTTAGCGATAGCGTCTGGTCAGAGGGTTATGGGTGAGGCTAGGCTACGTGTTATCACTAGGAGGGTTAGCGATAGCGTCTGGTCAGAGGGTTATGGGTGAGGCTAGGCTAAGTGTTATCACTAGGAGGGTTAGCGATAGCGTCTGGTCAGAGGGTTATGGGTGAGGCTAGGCTACGTGTTATCACTAGGAGGGTTAGCGATAGCGTCTGGTCAGAGGGTTATGGGTGAGGCTAGGCTAAGTGTTATCACTAGGAGGGTTAGCGATAGCGTCTGGTCAGAGGGTTATGGGTGAGGCTAGGCTAAGTGTTATCACTAGGAGAGTTAGCGATAGCGTCTGGTCAGAGGGTTATGGGTGAGGCTAGGCTAAGTGTTATCACTAGGAGGGTTAGCGATAGCGTCTGGTCAGAGGGTTATGGGTGAGGCTAGGCTAAGTGTTATCACTAGGAGGGTTAGCGATAGCGTCTGGTCAGAGGGTTATGGGTGAGGCTAGGCTACGTGTTATCACTAGGAGGGTTAGCGATAGCGTCTGGTCAGAGGGTTATGGGTGAGGCTAGGCTACGTGTTATCACTAGGAGGGTTAGCGATAGCGTCTGGTCAGAGGGTTATGGGTGAGGCTAGGCTAAGTGTTATCACTAGGAGGGTTAGCGATAGCGTCTGGTCAGAAGGTTATGGGTGAGGCTAGGCTAAGTGTTATCACTAGGAGGGTTAGCGATAGCGTTGCAGTCAAACTGGACACGCTGCCCATGAGAACCAGATCCTCATCCACACTCCGAGCCATGGACTGATAGTTTCACTGTTGGTATTTGGAGAGTTTGAGGTTTGTTGACTGTGTGTGTTGGTTCATTTGTTGAAACTCACCAGCTCTGTGAGCAAGAACCTGTCCTCTGGAGAATGGAACTACAAACTCACCATGGGAGCCTTCTACGACGCCGAGTTCAGCCAGCCCCTCAACGACTCAGCAGCCGTCCGATTGGACCAGAAGCTCTACCTATCCCTAAACACCACCGGATTGGACAGCAAGATCATCATGGTGACTGACGCCTGCTGGGCCACGCCTGAAAGCTCCTCAAATGCTGCTGTGCGCTGGGACATCATCAAGGAAGGGTGAGACACACGCACACACACACACACACACACACACACACATGCACCATCAGACACATAGATGGGTACACATTGGCTGCTCTGACACATATGTCCTGTGTGTCCATGTCCCAGGTGTGCCAACCCTGCCGACAACACGGTGAACATTCTGACCAACGGCGACTCCTCCGCCACCCGCTTCTCCTTCAACATGTTCCAGTTCTCTGGCAAATCCTCGGACGTGTTCCTGCACTGCAACATCCACCTGTGTGTGCTGAAGAACGGGAACTGTGCCCCGGTAGGCCAGGAGCCATCACTCCTCACACACACACACACACACACAGACACAGTGTCCTCTCACTGACTGTCTCTCTCCCACAGACATGTTCCGGGGTGAAGAATAGAAGGAGACGGCGATCTCTGCAGCAGCACAGCCACAGCTTCATCACCATGGCGATGAGCGCCATCAATTAGGTAAGAGTGTGTTAGATAGCTGTTAAACACATCAGCTCACCGCATCATATGATACAGCAGTCTGCAGCTCTGTTACACATGCCCGTCTGAATCCTGGTTGTGTGTGTCGGTCCTCAGGTTGCCTTTGTGTTGAATGAAGTGACACGTTGTCATTCTGGAAGGTGTCCTGTCCAGGACTGTAGCCGCTTGACCTCTGACCCGGAGGCAGTTCTGGAGCCAGGATGTCCCTGACCTTCGCCTGACCCTGACCAAGAGCCGCGTCCTAATAGGGTAGAAGATGTGTGGTCCAATCCGCTCTCTGCTCCATCTAGTGGACAAACCTGTCTGTAAACTGCCTCATCTTTAATACACTGTTTAACAGACTGTGTTTACCATACTGTGTTTAGAAGACCGTGTTTACCCGACCACACTCTCTATCCGTTGTTAAAGGTAGACTCAGCGATATGACGTAACCT
Source organism: Argentina silus (assembly GCF_951799395.1). Lineage (NCBI taxonomy): Eukaryota > Metazoa > Chordata > Actinopteri > Argentiniformes > Argentinidae > Argentina > Argentina silus. The sequence continues at coordinate 2,325,941 of NC_139654.1, read as the reverse complement.
GTGAATATTGGCAGAGATCGTTGAAGCCTAAGGCAAGACAATTCCCTCGCCAGCCCGTTTGTCACATGGCCATCTGCCACTGTCGTGCTCGTGCACCAATGGAATCCATCATTAGTGAAACGTCCGTCGCTCGGATGAATCTGAAACATCGCTGAAGTCAACCAACGTCCCACGGTGACGTCATATCGCTGAGTCTACCTTTAACTGAATCTTATCTCGGTGTCTGGGGTTTCTGAAGGGATGCTTTCCTCTGTCTGTGTTCTTTGTGTCGATCAATCAGGGTGGGAAATATGTATATGAACATGCAACGCAACAGTGGCCTTCATGTTTGCAGTGAAAGTTTGAGAGTATCGATTGGAAGATGAAGAAATGGATTGACTTTCAAAGAGTAGGAAGTAAAATGCAGAAGGAAACTTTGATTGGATGCTAACTGGTATTGAATGAAGGTTGCTGTTATGATGTGAAGTTTATGATGATGGTATGAGGGTTGACAAGACATTATTATAATAACAGTAGCTGGTTTAATGTAAGTATGTTTCTATCAATCATGGGGGCAGGCAAGTTAAATCCAAACTTAGGATGTTTTGCACAAATTTGGACATTGAAAGTCTGAGAATACAAACTAAAATATGAAGGAATGGTTTGGCATTGAAAGAATATGAAGTAAGTAAGAATATTTGGTGTTTAAGAACATTTTAAATGAAGTTTGAGATGTCAAAAGAATGAGGTCACCCGGTAAAAAGACATCATCAGGAAGAGAACACTATTCCATTGTTTGCTTCAGACAATTCAAATTCAAATTCAAAGTGTTTATTATCATATGCACAGTAGAAAACATGTTTCCCTGTACAACGAAATTCTTGCTTTGCTGTCCGCAGAATGCCAACCAATGTAAAATATACAATACTAAAGAATATACAATATATACTAAACAAATGTACAAGACAGCAAAATTTAAGGCATAAAATAAAATAGCAGCAATAATAATAATAAAACAGTGCAAATGTAGCAGTGCAATTATGCAAACTGGAAAATTCAGTTATTTGAGGTAGTAAGGTTATATTAATCTCCTATGGGTTGTTTAGGAGTCTGATGGCAGTGGGAAAGAAGGAGTTCTTCAGTCTGGTGGTCCTGCATTTAACACTTCTGTACCTCCGGCCTGAGGGTAGAAGTGTGAACAGTCCGTGCTGGGGGTGGGTGGGGTCCTTGAGGATGGAGGCGGCTCTCCTGTGGACTCTGCGGTGGTAGATGCTCTGCAGAGAGGGCAGTGGAGTCCTGGTGATTTTCTCAGCGTCTCCTAGGCCTGTCTGCACATTTGGGTTGTCATGACGTTGCTAAGGGAAGTGTTAACACTGGAAAGAAAACGTCCCCTTTGGTTCCCACTAATGTTCTATTACACTAATGTTCTATTATACTAACGTTCTATTACACTAATGTTCTATTATACTAACGTTCTATTACACTAATGTTCTATTAAACTAACGTTCTATTACACTGTTCTATTACACTAATGTTCTATTACACTAATGTTCTATTACACTAATGGTCTATTATACTAACGTTCTATTACACTAATGTTCTATTACACTAATGTTCTATTACACTAATGTTCTATTATACTAACGTTCTATTACACTGTTCTATAACACTAATGTTCTATTACACTAATGTTCTATTACACTAATGTTCTATTATACTAATGTTCTATTAAACTAATGTTCTATTATACTAACGTTCTATTACACTGATGTTCTATTACACTAATGTTTTATTACACTGATGTTCTATTACACTAATGTTCTATTACACTGTTCTATTAAACTAATGTTCTTTTACACTGTTCTATTACACTAATGTTTTATTACACTGATGTTCTATTACACTAATGTTCTATTACACTAATGTTCTATTACACTAACGTTCTATTACACTGTTCTATTACACTAATGTTCTATTACACTAATGTTCTATTACACTAATGTTCTATTACACTGTTCTATTAAACTAATGTTCTTTTACACTAATGTTCTATTACCCTTGGATACGATCTAGTGTGCCTAGAAACGAAACTCACTAACTTACCATGTTGTCAAACATGTTGGCACCGAACAGTCCCATAGAAATACATTCCTAACCCTAACAGTCCCATAGAAATACATTCCTAACCCTAACAGTTCCATAGAAATACATTCCTAACCCTAACAGTCCCATAGAAATACATTCCTATCCCTAACAGTCCCATAGAAATACATTCCTAACCCTAACAGTCCCATAGAAATACATTCCTAACCCTAACAGTCCCATAGAAATACATTCCTAACCCTAACAGTCCCATAGAAATACATTCCTATCCCTAACAGTCCCATAGAAATACATTGGAACATTTAAAAATGCATTTTGTTTTTACGCTGCTGAAACAATCCGGAGTGCCAGATGTGTGAAAGGTTCAACCACTGAAGAGGAAATCTTCTCACATGGTTCTGCTTTCCTCCATTGGCCTCATGTGTTGTGCTGTCGACAGTCGACCAACAGATGGCGCCATGCAGCGTGTTTCTGCTCTCTGTCAGTCGCTGGAAAACTGACGGAACAGATTTAATCCACCATCAACTCCATAAGCATTACATACATGACATCACATTACATACATGTAACTTAGCTACTAACCGTAGCTAAGTCTTTCAACTTAACCAAGGTGTCGTCCGCGCTACGCTAACCAGGCTAACCAAGGCTACACGATGCTATGCTAAGGCTACACTACACTATGCTAGCCTCGACTACACCAGACTATGCTATGCTACGCTACGCTACCCGGGTGGCGTGGACCGGGTAGCCCTTGGCCTTGATGATGCCGCAGCTCTCGACGATGATGGCGTAGCGCAGGACCCAGCGGAGGCGCCACGCCACGCCGACGCCGCATCACAGCGGTCGCGGTCGGGGTCGCCGTGGGACGCCGTTGCTAACGCCGCGCTCTCACGGAGCGCCTCCTGGAAGCCCGCCGACGTGATGAGCTCTGGAAGACGACAGAGAGACAGACAGGTTAGAGAAAGACAGGTTAGGGGGAGAGAGACAGGTCAAAGACAGACAGACAGCTCAGAGGGAGAGGGGGGAGGGAGAGAGAGAGAGACAGGTTAGAGGGGAGACAGACATGTCAAAGACAGACAGATAGACAGACGGGTCAGAGAGAGAGAGACAGCGCCTCCTGGAAGCCCGCCGCCGAGATAAGCTCTGGAAGGAGAGAGAGAGAGAGAGAGAGACATGTAACACTTACCTCGAGTTGTAGATAAGTATGCTATGTTAGGACCAGTGACTAGGCTCGTAGGGAGCAGTAGTAGTTAAAACAGTAATAATAGCAAAATAATAATCAGACACACCACAGACCATCAAGTAAGTTTTAAATGCCGGCTTGTTTATACACATTTGTAGAAAAAGTTAGAAGTAGAAAATTGGTACCATAAGACAGTTTACATTACACATACATACATTGAATACTGAAAACAATTGCATCTAAATGCAAATGGGTCAATAATAAACCTCTTCTTTAAGGAATATCAAGAAAAACAAAGTCTCTCAGTTCAAGAAAATATTTCTAAAGTGAAGTCTCGGTTAAAGTTTCTTTTAAAGTTCTATTTGATTTCTAATTTCAATAGTTAACTATTTTAAGTTCAATGGCTATCTTACTTTTCCATAAGATTATTCTATCTAAGTATCATTAAGATCTTTTAAATCTTCATTAAATCAATATTTTCACTAGGCCTATTTAGAATCAAGTATCAAGTATTAATCTCCTATTTTAGCAATATAAACCAGTGAGCTACTATGTTTAGCGAGTTCAGAAACAAAATCAAAATCAGTTTGGCATTAGCATGAAACCAGTAGGATAACAATAATACCATCAAACATCAATTAAAACATTCACCATTCAACATTAACATCAAGGCTATGAACGTATAGTGAATAACTATCAAGTATCAAGTTAAATGCTAATCAATCTTTTCAGGCAACAATGCAATTCAATCATAGACCGTATGCAACGGTCAACGAATTCAACCTTGCTAGCAACCAGGCGAAACAGTCCAGCGAATGCCACGTGCGAACTTAGTTTTCATTGAGTCCACGCTTACCGCAAATTAAAGTCCAAACGAATCCTCTTGCAACGAAATAACGAAGGCTTTACACAGTCCTACCGCAAATCCGATGAAAGAGTCCTTGTTCTTCTCCAGAATGTAGATGAATCTTGTGGATGCAACGTGATGATGATCCGATGGTTCTTCTCAAGAATGTAGGAGGCTCGCCAGCGGGAGCGTGGCTCCGGATAAGACACGGTTTTACTCTCTTATATAATGTCTAAATAAACCACAGTCTACCTTTGCAGACAGAATACAACATAAAACACTTTCAAATCAAAGAAAATAAACGTTTTCACTCGGTTTTGCTGTTATTTTGCTCACTGGTTAGTTCCACTAGCTTTCGCTCAACTTGCTTCGTCTCTGACTAGCATTCTCAATGAAAAAGGAAGTTGCAACCAGCCATTCTGATTGGCTGACTAGTTTAAGTGACAAAACTTCCTGTAAAAATCTATATTGAAACGAATTATTTTTAATCCTATTTATTAGACTAAATCATGGACTTTTATTTCTAATGTCAGAATATTTATTCAGAAATATTTTTACTGTTATTTATTCAAGTATCTGTTTATGGCTATTTTAACCTAGGTTACAATACTCTCTATGGTGCACCTGTAGAAGTTGCAGAGTATCCTGGAGTCCATGTTGAACCTCCGCAGCCTGCGGAGGAAGAAGAGCCGCTGTCTTGCCGTCTTTGTGATGGCGTCGGTGTGGTGAGTCCAGGTCAGGTCCTCGCAGATGTGGACCCCGAGGAACTTGAAGCTGCTGACTCTCTCTACTGCCGTCCCGTTGATGGTGATAGGGGCGTGCCCGGCTCCCTGCCGCTTCCTGTAGTCCACAATCAGCTCCTTAGTTTTGCTGAGGTTGAGCTGGAGGTTGTTGTCCTGGCACCAAGATGTCAGGACTCTCACCTCCTCTCTGTACGCCGTCTCGTCGCCGTCGGTGATCAGGCCGATGACGGTCGTGTCGTCAGCAAACTTGATGATGGTGTTGGAGCTGTGTGTGGCCACGCAGTCATGTGTGAACAGGGAGTAGAGGAGAGGACTGAGCACGCAGCCCTGGGGTGCGCCGGTGTTGAGAGTCAGGGTGGATGATGTGGCGCCTCCTATCCGCACTGCCTGGGGTCTGCCCGTCAGGAAGCTCAGGATCCAGTCACAAAGCGTGGTGTTGAGCCCGAGGTCCCTGAGCTTCACAGCGAGCTTGGAGGGCACAATGGTATTGAATGCTGAACTGTAGTCAATGAACAGCATTCTCACATATGTGTTCTTCTGGTCCAGGTGGGAGAGGGCAGTGTGGAGGGCGAGGGCGATGGCGTCGTCTGTGGACCTGTTTGCCCTGTATGCAAACTGCATGGGGTCCAGTGAGTCAGGGAGGGAGGAGGTGATGAATGATTTGACTAACCGCTCAAAGCACTTCATGACGATGGAAGTGAGTGCTACTGGTCGGTAGTCGTTGAGGCAGGATGTTTTTGACTTCTTTGGGATGGGGATGATGGTGGACTTTTTGAGACATGTGGGGACCACCGACTGGAGCAGTGACAGGTTGAAAATGTCTGTAAACACACCTGCCAGCTGATCTGCACACACCCTGAGAGCCCGGCCAGGTATGCCATCCGGACCAGGGGCCTTGTGTGGATTAATCCTTTTGAAGGATTTGCACACATCTGCCCTTGTTATTGCTAGTGTGCAGGGGTCCTGGTCCATCTGTACTTCCTCAGCCGGAGAGTAGCTCTCAAAACGTGCGAAGTAGGTGTTAAGGTCATCTGGAAGAGATGGAGACACTTCCTCAGTCACACTCGTAGTCCCTTTAAAGTCTGTAATTGTTCTGAGTCCGGTCCACATGTGCCTTGAGTTGGAGCCCTCAAAGTTGGACTCCATTCTGTCCTTGTATTGTCTCTTAGCAATGTTAATAGCTTTCCTGAGTGCATACCTGGAATTGCTGTACTCCTCCAAATCACCTGAGTTGTAGGCGGCAGTCCGTGCCTTAAGTTTGGCTCGGACTTCTCCATTAACCCAGGGCTTCTGATTGGGAAATGTCCGTACAGTAATCCGCGGCACGACGTCATCAATGCATTTGCCAATGTAGCAAATCACCGAGTCCGTGTGTGTGTTTAAATTGTCGTCCTTAAACACATCCCACTCCGTAGTGCTGAAACAGTCCCGTAATGCAGAGTCTGATTGGTCAGACCAACGTTGAATGGTCCGCGTCACCGGCCTGTCACGTTTGAGTATCTGCCTGTAGGAAGGCAGAAGCAGTACTGAGCTGTGGTCTGATTTGCCGAATGGGGGTCGTAGGAGGGCCTTATATCCGTCGCGGAAGGGAGAGTAAACATGGTCGAGCGTGTTTGCGCCTCGCGTAGGAAAGCTGATGTGCTGGCGGTATCTCGGCAGGACTTTCCTCAAGTTGGCTTTATTAAAATCCCCAGCCACAATGAAAGCAGCCTCGGGCCGTGAGGTCTCCGTCCTGTCGATAACTCCATACAGCTTGTGCAGCGCTTGGTTGGTATCAGCGTCTGGTGGTATATAGACAGCTGTAAGCACAACCGATGTAAACTCCCTGGGCGAATAATAAGGTCGACATCCGATCATGAGGTGCTCTAAATTGGGAGAACAGTCCGATGAAAGTATCTCCACGTCTGAGCACCACTTGTTATTCACCATGAACCAGACACCTCCCCCCTTGCTCTTCCCCGATGTCATTGTCCTGTCCTGGCGGTGAATGGAGAATCCGTGTGGAACAATGGCGCAATCTGGGGCCGAAGGGTCGAGCCAAGTCTCCGTGAAAACCATAACGTTACAGTTCTTAATGTCCCGTTGAAACGCCATCCTGCTCCGGAGTTCATCCAGCTTGTTGTCCAGTGACTGGACGTTCGCCAGAAGAATACTGGGGAGAGGAGGCCGGTTCTCACGTTTCCTCAGCCTGACCAGCACTCCAGCCCGCGAGCCTCGCTTCCTCCGTCTCCTCCATTGTCCAGGTGAGGCAGCAGGTAGCCAGGGTAGATTGCCATTGTTTGCGGGTGGTGGTGAAAAAGTGTTTTCCACCGACGATCTAATGCGCAGAAGTTTTTCTCTATCATATCGTATGATAGGGCTCGCTTTGGCCGTTCGCCTGTTACCGAGAGTTAGGCGTAAATATAAAAATAAACTAGCAAGATAAGTTAAAACAATAAAAAGGTGAGGAGGAGCGTGAGACACGGCAGCCTTCCTCGGCGCCATCTTGCCTACCTATGATTCTATGATTCCCCTTACCTGACCGGCCAGCGCCGCAAACCCTGTCTGTTTTTATTGAATACTTTTAACATTGGCCCTCCATTTTAATATAAATAATATTTTTTCTGGGAGCTCTATCCCAGAGAAGCCTACTCAGTTGGGGGAATCGTTTATAGGGTAGGTTAAATTTTATAATGGAGGTGACCGTTTTGTGGAATGTTTTTTCATGGAGTTGATTTCCAGTGGGATATTTTTATATTTACTTTCTTAATTGTGATGTGGTTGGCCTGGGAATTGTGGAGATTTATTGGAATTGTTTGGTGTTCCACAACCAGGTCGCCAATTAATTATAGCAGCCTATATGAGAAATAAAAACCTGAAAGATCAATTGGTGCGGACATCTTTAAGGACCGAACGACGTGATCCGTTACAGTCACATTTTAAAGTGAATCAATTTATCACAAATAAATATTTTTGTGAACCACAGGTCTGGATCACTGTATTCGCTCCATGAAAATCGCTGAACCGTGAAATCGCCAATTCACAAATCTTGAAAAGTAAACAGAAGAAAAAAGAGATTAGTTTGTGTGCCAGTGCATTCCTGCCTAGGCAGATGTTTTATGATTCCCCTTACCTGACCGGCCAGCGCCACAACACCTGTCTGTTTTTATTGAATACTTTTAACATTGGCCCTCCATTTTAATATAAATAATATTTTCTCTGGGAGCTCTATCCCAGAGAAGCCTACCCAGTTGGGGGAATTGCTTATAGGGTAGGTTAAATTTTATAATGGAGGGACCGTTTTGCAGAATGTGTTTTTTCATGGAGTCGATTTCTAGTCGGATATTTTTATATTTACTTTTTGTGATATGGTTGGCCTGGGAATTGTGGAATTGATTGGAATTGTTTGGTGTTCCACAACCAGGTGGCCAATTAGTCGTTTGGTCGATTTTTAGTAGCTCCGCCCTACCCCATGGCACTTACCCAATAGGGATCCTTCTTTTTGCCTCCACCCCCTTTGTTCCCTATATATGTGTGTCTTTCCCTTCATTCTGGTTCTATCCTCTGAAGAAGACACATGGTGTCGAAACGTTAGGAGCTCATTTCAACCTTTTAATCTTTTAACCTTTTAAATCTTTCTACTGACTATTTTTAATCCTGGATCTTTTATGATCCCTACTTACGTTTTAAATTTACTGGTTTCCCCCGTATTTCCTGAATTTATTTGCACAATTGCAGCACTTTATTAAAGCATAATTTGCACATTGGGGAGTCTGGGCATTGGGAGCTCACTCCTTTAGGGGTAAATTTTTAATTACCCCCTTTTGGTTTGTTTTACACAGTGTGGTTTTTATTTTGCTGTGTTTTTGCACATTTGAATTTATTTTGCACTTGTTTATTTTGAGTGGCCCCCCTGCAGGGGTTACCATTGGCTTGGTGCCTAGGGGGGAGGGAATACATTTATTTTACCCTCCTCCTTTGGACAGAGTGCTGTTTTTAATCGTATTTTTTAATTGTGCAAATTGGGGAAACTATAAGAAAATCCAGTCAGTTTTTTGTGTGTCCCCCCCTATTTATTTCCTTGTTTTTAAATGTTAACAGAAGCACTTTATTTGTTTTACTCTGGCACTTAATTCCAGCTGTCCCTGTTTTGCACTTTATTGTTGATTCAATCTCTGTTCATGGAACAGAGATTGAGACCGTCTAATTGGGTGAGAAGAGGGGGGAGAGGGAGTGAGAGAAGGGTTTCTCCCAATATTCCACCTGGGGTAAAGAAAAACAATAATGGTGGGCCTGACACCACTCGACATGGTGTGCCCAGCCTGCAGAAGAGGTATTTTACACTCCTGCAGGCCATCCACTATGCTGAGGTGGTGGAACGATCAGAGCGATCTGGGACCTTTCCGGTGGGGATGATGCGCCAGGTGAACAAATTAACATCGTTCATCAAGCCGTCATCTCCTAATGCGGATACCGCGGGGAGGGTAAAGGCCAACACTGATCGGTGGATGGAACAGAATCTTTCCATCCTTAAACATCATTACGATGCAGTGTTGGCTGGGGGGCTCGAGTCCCTTCCCCCATTTGAGCAGGTGGCATTGGAGAAGGCCATCGCCTATGGCCGAGCCAGATACAAGAACAGGCTGACTGGCACCTCCATTGTCGCCTTGACATCGCTCGTGGGGGGGGGGGCTGGGCCCCCTATACGGGAGCCGGGGTCAGTTATGGATTTTAGGGAGTGGCCTCCACTTCCGACCCCTTCGGGCCCTGGCCCTGGCCCTCCCTTTTGGACTGGGGGTCCGGGATTGCTCACCGGGCCATTCTGCCCTACTCCTGGGCCTGACCCCAACCCTAACCTTAACCCCAACCCTAACCCTAACCCTAACCATGTTTACCCTAATCCTAACCCTAACCTCAACCCTAACCTCAACCCTAACCTCAACCCTAACCCTTACCCTGGCCTTGGCCCCAACCCTAACCCTGATCCGAACCCCGGACCTAGCCCTGACCTACGCCCTAACCCTGGCCTTCGCCTTCTGCCGAGCTCCCACCCCCTCCTTACCCCCAACACTGCCACTTGCCCTGTTTCCATTATGGGAGTGGAAACATTTGAGGGGCCTAACACCCGGGGGAGAGTCCAGACTCTCACAGCAGAGATCCATCATGCTCAAAGCCCCTTACCATCGGAGGAGGGTCTGGACTTTCATCCTAATTTCCATCTGGATCTGCCTGATTCGAGCCTTGAGGAGGAATCTTCCCCTCGGGGAGCAAATGGACAGCCCCTTGTGGTGGGGGCCAAATTTAGATCCAATGTGGCAGTGGCCATCTCTGAGTCCATTGACTCCAGCTCCCAACCTGAGTCAGGAATGGGTCACCGTCCTGTAGATACAGGAGTGACCCAGAGAGGAGATGGACCGGGTGGGCTCGGTGCATCTGAGGACACTATGCAGCCCTCCCCACGGGGGCCCACCAGACACCCGAACCACTCCAATGATGAGGGGAAGAGGGAGTGGTCATTGACGGTGGAGAGGCCTGTGCTGGTGATAGGGGACTCCAATTTAGCCAACCTTCCCCGGTGTAACAGCCCACTGGTGCAGGTTGACAGTTTCCCGGGGGCCCGCATTTTCCACCTGACGGGAATCCTCGGGAGGCTGTCCCCCTGTGTAGAGACGCAGAAGGTGATCCTTTCGGTGGGCCTGAACAACTGTTTGAAGCTAAACAGTATAGATACCATTGCCAAACAATTTGGTATTCTAGTAACAAAGGCCAAGAAAATATTTCCCTATGCAGAAATATTTATTCCACTGATTCAGATCTCAGAGCGACAAGACCATGACGTTCAGGTGTTGGCACGTGGGGTCAATTTGTTCATCGGGGAGAGGTATAGGGTGTTGAAGGGCGTGAAGGACAGTGATTTTAAAGTGCAAAGGGACAGAGTACACTGGACAAAAACAACAGCTTCTTTGATTTTTGATGGTTGGATGGAGCAATTAAACTACCCAGGGGGGTACCGAGAATTCTCACCCCCACGGGACCCAATATTTTAAACGTGTCCCTATATATGTGTGTCTTTCCCTTCATTCTGGTTCTATCCTCTGAAGAAGACACATGGTGTCGAAACGTTAGGAGCTCATTTCTCAGAGCGACAAGACCATGACGTTCAGGTGTTGGCACGTGGGGTCAATTTGTTCATCGGGGATAGGTATAGGGTGTTGAAGGGCGTGAAGGACAGTGATTTTAAAGTGCAAAGGGACAGAGTACACTGGACAAAAACAACAGCTTCTTTGATTTTTGATGGTTGGATGGAGCAATTAAACTACCCAGGGGGGTACCGAGAATTCTCACCCCCACGGGATCCAATATTTTAAACGTGTCCCTATATATGTGTGTCTTTCCCTTCATTCTGGTTCTATCCTCTGAAGAAGACACATGGTGGCCAGCGCCACAAACCCTGTCTGTTTTTATTGAATACTTTTAACATTGGCCCTCCATTTTAATATAAATAATATTTTTTCTGGGAGCTCTATCCCAGAGAAGCCTACTCAATTGGGGGAATCGTTTATAGGGTAGGTTAAATTTTATAATGGAGGCGACCGTTTTGTGGAATGTTTTTTCATGGAGTTGATTTCCAGTGGGATATTTTTATATTTACTTTCTTAATTGTGATGTGGTTGGCCTGGGAATTGTGGAGATTTATTGGAATTGTTTGGTGTTCCACAACCAGGTCGCCAATTGATTATAGCAGCCTATAGGAGAAATAAAAACCTGAAAGATCAATTGGTGCAGGCATCTTTAAGGACCGAACGACGTGATCCGTTACAGTCACATTTTAAAGTGAATCAATTTATCACAAATAAATATTTTTGTGAACCACAGGTCTGGATGACTGTATTCGCTCCATGAAAATCGCTGAACCGCGAAATCGCCAATTCACAAATCTTGAAAAGTAAACAGAAGAAAAAAGAGATTAGTTTGTGTGCCAGTGCATTCCTGCCTAGGCAGATGTTTTATGATTCCCCTTACCTAACCCTAACCTCATTTCTACTCCTAACCCTAACCCTAACCTCATTTCTACTCCTAACCCTAACCTCATTTTTACTCCTAACCCTAACCTCATTTCTACTCCTAACCCTAAACCTAACTCTAACCCTAACCCTAACCCTAACCCTATCCCTAACCGTAACCCTAACCCTAACCTCATTTCTACTCCAAACCCTAACCCTAACCCTAACCCTATCCCTAACCATAACCCTAACCCTAACCTCATTTCTACTCCTAACCCTAACCCTAACCCTATCCCTAACCCTAACCTCATTTCTACTCCTAATCCTAACCCTAACCTGATTTCTACTCCTAACCCTAACCCTAAACCTAACCCTAACCCTAACCCTAACCTCATTTCTACTCCTAACCCTAACCCTAACCTCATTTCTACTCCAAACCCTAACCCTAACCCTAACCTCATTTCTACTCCTAACCCTAACCCTAACCTGATTTCTACTCCTAACCCTAACCCTAACCCTAAACCTAACTCTAACCCTAACCCTATCCCTATCCGTAACCCTAACCCTAACCCTAACCTCATTTCTACTCTTAACCCTCCCCAAAATATAAGGAACCTATTGGTCTGTCTCAGAATATACCACACAGAAGTGATACATATTTCCCCAACAGGCCCCTACATCAAGGACCTACCACTGACATTTTGTTTATTTCTTTGATTTACTCTTTTTCAGGTCCCATCATACAACAGGGTAGATCATTTCCTGTTTATTGACCAATCACCACACTGTATTTCTTTCCCGCCAAAATAGAAAGATGACAGTTAGACTAGTCAACTAGCCAATCAGATAGGGAGAATAGCAGCCCCACCCCTGGAGGAGGGGAGTTTCCCTTCCTTCAGGGGATACTTCAGGGAAGGTTTGATCTCTTACCAATTTCCCCTCTGAGGAAGTAGAACTTACTACGAAACGTCAGGGATATTTCAATGCAGTGAATTTGTTTCTTTCGAAGGATTGATAGTTTTGGCCTCCTTTGGCGCCAACCAGTTTTTAAACTAATTCAAATAAAAGTGAGGTTTTAATCTTATAGGGGGGTTCAGGTAAGAACACCTCCAGAAGGCTCTCCTCCATTTTCAATACTTTTGGAGTCTTAGCTCCTGGGAAGGATTACTCGAAGGAACTCAGGCCTCATAGACTTACTACATAACACAAAGACCCAACAAGGATTACTCACCCTTCTGACCTGAGTCCACAGAGACCACGCCTGTCCCTGGAGTTGGAGACCCGGAGGAGCTGTAGACGCTGCACGCAGATACAAGGCGGTAAGAACCCTATCTGGGCAACAGACGGGTATCTATCTTATACTGAGTGTGTGCCTGTTTGTTGCCCAGATACCCTTGGATTGAACCTACACTATGCTTCCTGTTAGAGGTGGATCCGCTGCATTGAATACATTGGGGGAGATCACTCATGATAGGAATAGAATTAGACCAGCATTACTACCTACCCCTAGAATGCAGCCCTTATTGAGTTTAAACTATACACACATTAGACCACCACACCACGGTAGGACAAGACACATACACCACTCTGCGATTGCACCATCACACCAATTCTCTAGTAGAGCAGGGAAAACACCATCCAGACATACACTCAAAGGACAAACATTCGCCACACTAGGACAGAACAGACCATTAGCCAACAGACACACATATGGACACACACCCAGCAGGCAAACACATAGCACACAATCAGCTAGAACTGAAACTCCAGATGAGGCCACGAGACAGGATGCCAAAACATATTTCAAACTCATTCAGGCCATACATCATAAGGAGATCACTGATGAGACTATAAAAACACACACTTACCCTGCTGGCATGATGAGACAGATAAGGAGACTGACAGACTTTATCAAACCTTCCTCACCTACAGAACAAACGAAAACACATGTAACAACATGCACAACAGAATGGATGGCAAAGATCATGGTAATACTCCAGACACATTATCAAAACACTATAGATTCACTCCTACAGCCCCCCCACACAGTTAACAAGATGGCACTCGAGATTGCCATGAGATGGGCAGACAAGAGATACAGACATAGACTGACTTCAACAACAAGATCACGGGTGGACACAATTATAAACACTCCCACACACACTCACCAGTCATCACATATACAGTCGACGTCCCCTACTAACCTCCCTCCTCCTGTAGTACATGACACCAGCATAGAGCTCACTCATATCCCCCCTGACTCACCCACTCCCACACACACTCACCAGTCATCACATATACAGTCGACGTCCCCTACTAACCTCCCTCCTCATGTAGTACATGACACCAGCATAGAGCTCACTCACATCCTCCCTGACTCACCTACTCCCATCTTTTCTACGGAGGACTTTCCACCCTTACCTAGAAGGGAACCCTCATACAAAAAATCATTAAACCTAGGCCCTCGTCAGATTTTAGCATCACATGGGCCTACGCACACACACATACATACTCAGAAAGGGACACATCCTACACCTACACACACAGACATACACATATCGTCCACACGTACACACGCACCTACACCACCCATACCTGCACCCACACATACACAATTGACACTTAGGCCTACACAGACACCCACACCCATACAGACAACACACATACACACACAAGGGACATCTACCCACACATCCACACCAACCTCACCTTGTCACCAGGGGAGGGATGGAGCCTTCGGATTACCGGGCTCCAAGGATCACTCATCACTTATCTGCACACCGATTCGAACTACACCTGTCTCGTCAGAGAGCCACTTTTCCCCTACTTTTTCCCTCCAATTTTCACCATCCCCCCCTCCACAAGAACCCATCTCCTATCACACAGGTAAAGAAATCAGAGCACAGTTCCACCACAAGATCAGTAGTCAACCCACAACAGACATGACTCACGTTCCGGTCACTGACTTGACCACCACACAACACAGACAGACAAACACTTCAGTTCTAATAACGGATAACATAACATTTGACTCTCTCACACTCACACCCACAGGTGGCGCCATTAGGAGGAGGTCGGAAGCTAGGCAATCCAATACGAGGGCAAAACCAACCATGATGAAAGGGCCACATAAAGGGGAACTTCCCATACAGGCCCAATCTGAGCCCTCAATATCTAAGAGATTGCCTAGCAAAGACCTCCCTAGAACTGATGACAGAACACACGCCCAGACACATACGCATACATCCACACGCACGCTCAACCAACCCAATTTACCTCCAACACACACACACATCACCACTGTATACACTCCAACATACCACCGGGCCACACCAGGGCGTAAGATTCAGGAGTGGAACTTCAATAGTAACAAACCAGTCATCATGTTGGGGGATTCCAACCTCAGCCGGATCCCCCCATTCACTAATCACCGTATACAGGTAGACAGCTATGCAGGGGCCTGTATCTATCATTTTTATAGGATCCTGGAGAAGGCCACCGTCCAACCCCAAGTGGAACTGGTGGTTCTCTCAGTGGGCCTCAACAACAAGGATCACGATGCACGCCAGACATCACTAAAACAACTACCAAGGATGATCAGGGAAGCCAAGAGGGTCTACACCAACGCAACAGTTTACATGCCAATCATTCAGTTTTCACGTCACCTCACCACAGAACAGCAGACAAATCTGAAATACATCAATGAACACATTACAAGACACCTCCCACACTTATCAGAAATAGCCCAGGACACATTCTACACCACACCAGATAATATACATTGGACAACTACAACAGCACAGACCATTTTTAATCACTGGTGCAAGCAGCTAAATTTATAATAAACAGTAACCACAATCTGGACTCACACATCTCTACCGCCACTTCCACACATACATTGCCAAACACCTTTCTTCCCCAGCCCGTAGCTCCCCCTACTGGAGCAGTAGGAGAAGAAACCCCAACCCCCACCTCTTCTTCCCCCCCTCTACCCCTAACAACAACCTCCCCCCTTCCCCCTTCTCTTTATTCTTTTCCTCCCTCAAATATCTTAAATCTTTCTAAATCTTTTCACCCCACAGCACCCCAGATCAAGCTACTGGAGAGAGGGTTGACGTTCATCCCTCGACCCAACAAACATGACCAGGAGGAACTCCAAAGGGACATTCACCACTTTCACAGACGATGCAAATTATTGGACTATTTTGACTACCAACCCAATCACAAATACACACCACTCACCTACCCCTCCACCTGGGAGCCTAAACTCAGCCAAGTAGACAGACACATTCAGAAACTGATTAGAACAAACCTACATACATTATCTAACTATCACATACTACCAGACATGCCAGACAATATTACAGCAACAGAAAGGAACGCCATACACACATTGAAAAGTAACCCACACATCATTATAAAACCAGCAGACAAAGGCTCCAAAATTGTCATAATGGATAAACACAAATACCTATTAGAAGCGAACAGACAATTATCAAACACTAGATATTACAAACACATAGACAACAATATACAAAAACAGACACAAACACAACTACGACAAGTCATACAGACCATATATGAAAAGAAATACATTACACGAAAACAAAGAGACTTTTTATTCGGACCGGACGACCCCAGACCCAGACAATTTTACTTACTTCCGAAAATTCATAAGGAACCTGAGACTTGGACTATTCCCTTTGAAGTTCCTCCTGGTAGACCGATAGTTTCAGACTGCAACAGCGAATCATACCATATTGCACAATACATAGACCATCATCTTAACCCTCTCTCCACCAAGCACCCCAGCTACCTGAAAGACACCTACGACTTCTTACATAAAATCCAACCCATGGTTGTTCCCTCCCAGGCTTACATATTCACTATAGATATCGATAGTTTATACACCAACATAAATACACACACAGGAATAAATGCAGTTAGGAATATCTTTCATAAACACCCAGATAAGAATAGACCCGACACTGAACTCTTACAACTATTGGAGATTAGTCTTACAGGCAATAATTTCACTTTTGACGATAAACAATATTTACAGGTAGAGGGAACAGCCATGGGCCAACGATATGCACCCTCATACGCCAACTTATACATGTCCGAATGGGAGAGAGAGGCACTGGCCAAATGCCCCCACCAACCCAGTTTCTATTACAGATTTCTAGATGACATTATAGGAGCATGGCCACACCATATAGATTTATTCACAGAGTTCATAAACATTTTAAACTCGCACCATTCGTCTATAAAACTCAAACACAGCATACACCCACAAGAAATTAATTTCCTGGACACCACAGTTTATTTTAATCAGATCAATTCAACACAGAAAACATTATTGACTAAGGTCTACTTTAAACCGACAGACACACATGCACTATTACATAAACACAGCTACCACCCAAAACATACATTCAAAGGCATAGTAAAATCACAAATCATACGCTACTATAGAATATCCTCCACCCAGACACATTTGCACGAAGCCATTCAAACCTTATTTAAAGCACTTAGACAGAGAGGATATTCCAAACGCTTCCTCCGTACAATCAAGACCAGCACATTGGCTGCCCTCTCTCCCATCCGGACAGACCACCATGCACAAACACACACACACATTAACCGACGTCATTCATACACAACACACACCGACCTTGACACCAACCCTGACCTTAACCCTAACTCTAACCATGCCCCCAACCCTAACTTTAACCCTATCCCTAACCCTGACCCTAACCTTGACCCTAACATCAACCCTGACCCTAACCCTATCCCTATCCCTAACCCCAACCCTAACCCTAACCACAACCCTAACCATAACCATAACCTTAACCCTAACTTTAACCCTAACCCTAACCCTATTCTCAACCCTGACCCTAACCTTAACCCTAACCCTAACCCTAACCTTAACCTTAACCTTAACCCTAACCCTAACCCTAACCTTAACCCTAACCCTAACCTTAACCCTAACCCTAACCTTAACCCTATCCTTAACCCTAACCCTAACCCTAACCCTAACCCTAACCTTAACCCTAACCCTAACCCTAACCTTAACCCTAACCCTAACCCTAACCTTAACCCTAACCTTAACCCTAACCCTAACCCTAACCTTAACCCTAACCCTAACTTTAACCCTATCCCTAACCTTAATTTTAACCCTAACCCTAACCCTATTCCTAATCCCAACTCTAACCCTAACCTTAACCCCAACCCCAACCTAGGCCCTGATTCAAATCCTAACCCTTCTGATCCTAACCCCAACCCTTACCTTAACCCTATCCTTAACCCTAACCCTAACCCTAACCTTAACCCTAACAATAACCCCAACTCTAACCCCAACTCTAACCCCAACCCTAACCACAACCCTAACCCTAACCCCTACCCCAACCCATGCACTGATCCTAATCTTAACACTGGCCTCAACCCAGCCTACACTTCTATTCCCCACTCTCTTCCTCCCTCCAACCTTAACTCTACTTCTATTCCCCACTCTCTTTCCCCCCCTAACCTTAACCCTACTCCTATTCCCCACTCTCTTTCCCCCCCTTTGGTTCCCCCGACCCAACCTAGCATCTTGATTCCCTTAGTAACCACATTTTCACATAGAACAAAAATCTTACATCAGACTCTCAAACACAACTTTGTCACCAGCCAACAAACCTTTGCACCTCTACAATCATACAGGATCATTTCAGCCTACCGTAAAAATAAAAATCTACTAGACATTTTGGTTCACTCAAGATTCAGCAGGACATTGACACAACCCCTTCACCCTCATACCACTCACTTTAGACAGAGAAAATACATCAGTAATCCCCACAGTCGCACCTCATCCCCTATTTTAGACTCATTCACTTTAACATCCACCAACGTCATTTATATTATCACATGCACACTTTGTCACAAACACTACATAGGGGAAACAGCTCACACCATAGAAACACGATTAAAACAGCACCTGTACAACATTAAAAAAGGTCAACTACAAACACACATAGTCACACACTTCCAAGAGCACTCCATCACTCACTTCAGCATATCAGGACTCCAATCAAACAGTTTATGGACCGTTGAGCAGCGGAGAGCAAATGAAAGGAGATGGATACATTTATTACGAACCATTGAACCCACAGGGCTAAATAAAAGATTTTAACAGATCACGTGTCAGTGTGAGTGATTGTGGGTTTCAATTGTTGTATATGTATATGTAAATGTATATATGTGTTAATTTATAGAAGTGATACACCTTATTTATTTATACTCCCTTTACATCAGCACTTTTTATATCAGAATGTATGTGATGATTTATTATTTTATTATACTATATAGAGAAAGAGATTACTCTTTCTCCTTTTCATTATCACGTGTGTGATTGGTGTATTTTAGCACTTTGAAAATTAGCACTTATAAGAGATTTTGTGTGTTTTACAGTGTGTCTTCAGGATGGATTTAAGCACTTTTTCCTTTTACATCAGCACTTTTGGTATGAAATATTATGTCATTATTTATTATAGTAAGTTTATATATATATATATATATGTGTGTGTGTGTGTGTGTGTGTGGATGTTCAGACACAAAGAAAAGGACAAACACAATGTATACATTCTCCTTGATTTATTGAAATAGAAGGGAGGGTATACTATAGGCCAGTGCAATACAGACTAAGCAGTCATTGTAAATCTAGATATAAACTTCCCTAACCCTAGCCCGTGCCATAGTAATACTCCTCCCTTTCTCCCACTTATTCTTTTATCCTCTGCTAAACACATACACAGCCTAGCTTGCCCTCCGCTGCTCAATAGAATATGGCCCACTGGGAGAACAGCCATCCCAACAAATATGGGGATATAGAATGTTCTTATTAGAATATACTACAGAGAGCTGATATCTGTTTCCCCAACAGGCCCCTGCATAAAAGAAAACTGATTACAGCACAAGCCCGGCAACATACCACTTACAGCTTGTTTATTTCTTTGATTTACTTTTTTTCAGGTCTCATCATGCCACATCTCCCAAAAATATAAGGACCCTATTGGTCTGTCTCAGAATATACCACACAGAAGTGATACAT
Organism: Argentina silus; assembly: GCF_951799395.1. Lineage (NCBI taxonomy): Eukaryota > Metazoa > Chordata > Actinopteri > Argentiniformes > Argentinidae > Argentina > Argentina silus. The sequence goes on along the minus strand of NC_139654.1, from coordinate 2,306,011 downwards.
ATTTCCCCAACAGGCCCCTACATCAAGGACCTACCACTGACATTTTGTTTATTTCTTTGATTTACTCTTTTTCAGGTCCCATCATACAACAGGGTAGATCATTTCCTGTTTATTGGCCAATCACCACACTGTATTTCTTTCCCGCCAAAATAGAAAGATGACAGTTAGACTAGTCAACTAGCCAATCAGATAGGGAGAATAGCAGCCCCACCCCTGGAGGAGGGGAGTTTCCCTTCCTTCAGGGGATACTTTAGGGAAGGTTTGATCTCTTACCAATTTCCCCTCTGAGGAAGTAGAACTTACTACGAAACGTCAGGGATATTTCAATGCAGTGAATTTGTTTCTTTCTAAGGATTGATAGTTTTGGCCTCCTTTGGCGCCAACCAGTTTTTAAACTAATTCAAATAAAAGTGAGGTTTTAATCTTATAGGGGGGTTCAGGTAAGAACACCTCCAGAAGGCTCTCCTCCATTTTTCAATACTTTTGGAGTCTTAGCTCCTGGGAAGGATTACTCGAAGGAACTCAGGCCTCATAGACTTACTACAATAACACAAAGACCCAACAAGGATTACTCACCCTTCTGACCTGAGTCCACAGAGACCACGCCTGTCCCTGGAGTTGGAGACCCGGAGGAGCTGTAGACGCTGCACGCAGATACAAGGCGGTAAGAACCCTATCTGGGCAACAGACGGGTATCTATCTATCTTATACTGAGTGTGTGCCTGTTTGTTGCCCAGATACCCTTGGATTGAACCTACACTATGCTTCTTGTTAGAGGTGGATCCGCTGCATTGAATACATTGGGGGAGATCACTCATGATAGGAATAGAATTAGACCAGCATTACTACCTACCCCTAGAATGCAGCCCTTATTGAGTTTAAACTATACACACATTAGACCACCACACCACGGTAGGACAAGACACATACACCACTCTGCGATTGCACCATCACACCAATTCTCTAGTAGAGCAGGGAAAACACCATCCAGACATACACTCAAAGGACAAACATTCGCCACACTAGGACAGAACAGACCATTAGCCAACAGACACACATATGGACACACACCCAGCAGGCAAACACATAGCTCACAATCAGCTAGAACTGAAACTCCAGATGAGGCCACGAGACAGGATGCCAAAACATATTTCAAACTCATTTAGGCCATACATCATAAGGAGATCACTGATAAGACTATAAAAACACACACTTACCCTGCTGGCATGATGAGACAGATAAGGAGACTGACAGACTTTATCAAACCTTCCTCACCTACAGAACAAACGAAAACACATGTAACAACATGCACAACAGAATGGATGGCAAAGATCATGGTAATACTCCAGACACATTATCAAAACACTATAGATTCACTCCTACAGCCCCCCCACACAGTTAACAAGATGGCACTCGAGATTGCCATGAGATGGGCAGACAAGAGATACAGACATAGACTGACTTCAACAACAAGATCACGGGTGGACACAATTATAAACACTCCCACACACACTCACCAGTCATCACATATACAGTCGACGTCCCCTACTAACCTCCCTCCTCCTGTAGTACATGACACCAGCATAGAGCTCACTCATATCCCCCCTGACTCACCCACTCCCACACACACTCACCAGTCATCACATGTACAGTCAACGTCCCCTACTAACCTCCCTCCTCATGTAGTACATGACACCAGCATAGAGCTCACTCATATCCCCCCTGACTCACCCACTCCCACACACACTCACCAGTCATCACATGTACAGTCAACGTCCCCTACTAACCTCCCTCCTCATGTAGTACATGACACCAGCATAGAGCTCACTCATATCCCCCCTGACTCACCCACTCCCACACACACTCACCAGTCATCACATGTACAGTCAACGTCCCCTACTAACCTCCCTCCTCATGTAGTACATGACACCAGCATAGAGCTCACTCACATCCTCCCTGACTCACCTACTCCCATCTTTTCTACGGAGGACTTTCCACCCTTACCTAGAAGGGAACTGTGGTGGAAGTCTAGGATTTACCACTCCGTACTTTAGCTCTTCGGAGGTAAGAATCAAGAAACAAGTCCTGAGTCGCCACAATATCTGAGTCCGGTATTTATTGCTTGCAAACAAGAGACAAGAGCGTAACAGCAGCCCAGCGTAGAACCGGGGTTCGTTCAGCACAAGTCTAAAGAGACAATGATCAGGTTCGTCTTTTATACAGTTTAAACATAATACAGGCGCCGCCAAGGCTATCGGCTGATGGGCCTGTGCTTACGTGAGAAAGGGCGGGAGAGAATGAACAATGGGGAGACTTTCTTATTGATTAATCGCCGTTCAACATTTCACACCTATCGACAGGATGCGCCTGTCCCCCCACTATTGCTCTCTCCTATCACTCCCTCAGAGATCACCGCTGTTCATATGGTAAATCATACAGTGCTTCTCAGAACAATGGCTATAGAACTTTAGAGGAGTGGCAAGAGAAAATGTCATCACAGTAGTTACACAAGTTGTATCAGTCATATGAAAGTGTATAACCTGAAAATAGTTCTATGAATGTATTTTCCATAACAATCCCTCCTTTTAACATTTAATTCCTTGAATGTTAACAACACTTCAGCCTAAATATCATATTTCACTGGACAGAGGTTCTCATATCCTCCTCATCAAATAAGTTAAACCCGGGAAAGGGATCCAGGTTAGAAAAGTCATCCCCTGTCTCCATTCGTTCGAGCACCATGTTAGTTGTCATTATATGGGTGGCCGCCCTCCTTATACATGCCTTGCCAACCACCGACATCACTATATAACTATTTTTCATCAAGAAAGCGATAAGTGCACACCTGATTAAGGGCGCCAAATAGCAAGTTCCACCTGCATTTTTAGGTACACAACTGTAAGCTTTTGGACCGCAGACTAAGTACACTGTAGTGGTTTAGCTACGGTGAGGTCGAATTGGGTTTGGTTTCCTGCGTTATCAAGATCATCACTCTTTCCCAGATAAAATTTGCCTCTTGTCTTATTAGAGAACAGTATGTCACATTATGTAGCTCATATACAGCCACTCCGTAGGCCGCAATCGTCTCGGCGGCTTCATGGTGTTTCAATTATGTTGTAATCAGAGGTTACTAGCACGTGATTTTTGTTGGAGCCCTGCGGTGGCTCAGTGTTGTCCGTGTCTTGGGCCTTGCTGCTTCTCTCCTCCTGGCTGGTCATGCCTGGTCCTGTCGTGTTCTGGTCATGCCTGGTCCTGGCCGCTGATGTCTAGTCTCGCTGGGTCGCTCCTGGTCTGCCCGCTGATGGCTGGTCTCGCTGGGTCACTCCTGGTCTGCCTGCTGACGTCCCCACTGGTCTCTCCAGTGGTGGTGCCTTCTTGCCGTGTGTGGCATGTACCCACGTGCCTCTCTGCAGACTGCGTGACGAGATGTACCTGGAAAGGACCCAACCACCATGGACTGCTCCAGTGTTTTCTCCTGCAGTTCTCGATCAGCACCCACTCCTCTTGCTGGATGTCGTGGAGATGTCCCCCTAGTGGTGTGAGGAGTGCCTCCTTCATGGTTCTGTGGATGCCTCTTAAAACTCTGGTCAAGTTAGCACAGCATGTTAGCATAGAGTAATTCACGTAGCATTGGTCTACCAGTCAGGATCCCATGAGGAGACAGGCCGTTCTTTGCCCTAGGCCTCCCTCGCCTAGCTGTGAGAATCAATGGAAAAGCTTTAGCCCAGTTCAGTCCAACTTCTTTACAGAAAACATGCCCACAAAAACTAAACAATATTTCTTTCCCTCGCAGGGGTTTAACTCAACAAAACAACAAAGTTCATCATAACATGATCAAATGGGCCATCAGGGGGAGGATGGCTTGATTGGGGAACCATTTGCCCTCTTTCTACACTATGCCAAATTCTGTGAATAATGCTTATTTACAATATCCGTCATCCCCCCTTTTGACACATGATCTTCTCCATGTGACAACACTTCATAAAAAATAAATTAAACATTTGGTAAACATGGGTTATCATTTTAGGCCAACCCAGAACAAAAAATAACAGGTGTTTCTTAGTAATTATCTTAGGTATTCTAGTAAATGTGTCTATTCTGTTTTGCCCTCCCTGGTGAGCTTATGGCCCAAAAACAAATAACAATAACAACAACAACAACAACAACCACAGCAACAGCAACAACCTTTACAAATAGTAATCTCTGCAAGCTTGCCTTGTGGCTCTGTTCTGCCAAATATGTTAAGGGTGCTTACCCCCTTTCAACACCAAATTCTTACTGAATAGATACTAAAGTTATCTCTTATAGCTGCCCAAATACTGCTGGGTTTTCAACGTAGCCCCTAGGGGCTCTAGACCATGTATCTATCTATCAATCAATCAACCTACCTATCTATCTATCTATCTATCTATCTATCTATCTATCTATCTATATATATATATCATATATCATATCATATCACTTATCCTTAAAGCGAAATGCGAACCAGAACTGGAATCCTTATGTACAGGGATACTGAAGAACGCATTAGCTAGGTCGACCACTGAGAAATATGTAGCATTACTTCGTATATGTGTAATTAGTATATGGATCCGTAACAATAGGGGCGTGCGCTTGGACTGCTTCATTAACCTTTTTAAGATCCCGAACAAAGCGCCAGGTTTGTGGTTGGCCTTCCTGTTTGGCCTCTTTTACGGGGAACATGAGAGTACGACAAACGGCTGTCAGGACATGGAACAATAATGCCTTTTTCCAATAATGCCTAAAAAGCTAGTGTAAATATCATCTATGGCTTCTCTGTGAACCTAACGTTTCCAACACTCATCCTGAATTTCCGAGACCTTAGCTATACAATGAAAATTATCTTTATCCGTGAACATACTTAATAATTCTAATTCTTAGCTCGGCTTCCGCCAACAATTTCTGTGCAATTGATCTCAGCCGAGAGACGGGCAAGTTCCATTCGTAAAAATAATTTAGTGGTGCATTACCCAACGATATAGTTTGCATTACACGTCTTTCTATTCTAATCCCATCTTCTGAACACCACAGATTTAGTCCTATCCCACACATCAAGTCTCTACCTAGTAAGTTGATTGGGCAGCAGTCAGATAATATGAATGAATGTTTACCATATTGATAACTATCTTCATCATACACTGTGAATCTCTCTTTTACCCCTCTTCCCTCTGCTCCGACTATGGTGATTACCCTTCCACTGAGTTTCGGTGGGGGTTGCCAATCTTCTGGTCTTAAAACAGAGTACCCTGCTCCTGAATCTATTAACAAATGTAACCGATCTGCCAGCCACCTTCAATGTTATTCTAGGTAGTACCTCATATGCACTTTCTTTCCTAATAGCCTGTATGTCTAGTTGTGGTGTACGTGTGCTTGCGTATTGGTTTTATCTCACCGGGTACCGCCGTTGATGGGACCCCTCCCGCTTCCTCTGACCGTCAATACCCTTCCCGCTTGCTCGGGACATTCTCTCTGCCAGTGGTCCTCTGCTTGGCAGCGGAAACACCCCATCTGATCGTTCTTGCTGCGCTTGCCTCCGAACCTTTCTCGCCCTCGATTGCGTCTGCCTCGGGCTCCGTAAGTCGACGATGGGTTCGGGCGAACCAGATCTGCCCGTGGTGCTGTCAAGGGTCTGTAGGGTGGAGGACGGACAGAGGAGCAGTCGAGATCCGCATCAACCTGTTCGGACAAGACTACTATAGGACACTGGTTAGAAAGCCCTGGCCTATCTGACTCAACTTGTGGTTCCTTTCCTGGCTTTACCTTTTCTAATTCGACTTGTTTTACCTTCTTAAACTGTTCAGCCTGTTCTTGTTGTGACTGTCTAACTGCCCCCTCCATTTTCCAAGCCCAAAACGCCTTCCAATCTACTCGGCGTGACCCTTGTTGTAACTTCTTAATTTTATCTGTAGCATAATAATTTAATACTTCAAGCCTGTCTTCTAGCATGTTAATCTGTTGTTGGCTAAAGCTACCGTTCAATGGAAAACCCAAAATCTCCCACATAGGCAATTGTTCGCATGTCCATCGACCATATTTTTCAATCATTATCTTAGCGCATCCCTCCGTGCTCGAAGGCAGCGGGTTTGCTTTACTGGCCGCTTCCCCCATTATCAATTAGTGTAGCAATTTTTTCAGGTAATTTAAAAAGGTTAAGTGTCGTCAACGACAATAGGTGAGTTCCTTACCTTTTATTCACGTGTCTCCACACCGGTCTTTACGCGTTTCATACAAATTCTAACTATTAGGTATACCAAAAATTATAATAGAAAATATATATATATTCATATATGTGTGCCTTCCACACGTTGAGTGTCCTCGACACCACTTCTCGAAGTGTCAATCAGCCCGTCGGCTCTTAGCAACAAGTTTATCTAGATTAAAAACAAAAACAGAAACACACACAAACAACAAACTGCAGACCTAAATAGAATTCACCCGGACTTTAAACGTGGGACCTAAATAAAATTATACGGACTTTAAACATGGGACCTAAATAGAATTTATACGGACTTTAAACTAATCTTTACACGGACTTTTAAACGTGTGGGACTACAACCTAATCTTTACACGGACTTTAAACGTGCGGGACTACAACCTAATCTTTACACGGATTTTAAACGTGCAGGACTACAACCTAATCTTTACACGGATTTTAAACGTGCAGGACTACAACCTAATCTTTACACGGATTTTAAACGTGCAGGACTACAACCTAATCTTTACACGGATTTTAAACGTGCAGGACTACAACCTAATCTTTACACGGATTTTAAACGTGCGGGACTACAACCTAATCTTTACACGGATTTTAAACGTGCAGGACTACAACCTAATCTTTACACGGATTTTAAACGTGCAGGACTACAACCTAATCTTTACACGGATTTTAAACGTGCGGGACTACAACCTAATCTTTACACGGACTTTAAACGTGCGGGACTTCAACCCAATAGCTAGCACCTAGGCCACGAGACCTAGGATTTTTTTTTTTTTTTACAAATATTGTGGTCTTACCTCTTCCGAGTTCAATGTCTTTCTGGACTCGCCGTGTCTGAAAACGCCGCCTCTCTCCTTTCAGGCGCCTTTTCTCTCAACCTTTGCGTTCTGAACTTTCAAAGGGAGGATTTCGGCTCCAGGAATATATCCTGACCGTATACGAGTTGACCTTCTTGGCAGAGAGACGACGAAGTCAGAGCAGGCGATCCCGGATCGAGCCCCCAAATTGTGGTGGAAGTCTAGGATTTACCACTCCGTACTTTAGCTCTTCGGAGGTAAGAATCAAGAAACAAGTCCTGAGTCGCCACAATATCTGAGTCCGGTATTTATTGCTTGCAAACAAGAGACAAGAGCGTAACAGCAGCCCAGCGTAGAACCGGGGTTCGTTCAGCACAAGTCTAAAGAGACAATGATCAGGTTCGTCTTTTATACAGTTTAAACATAATACAGGCGCCGCCAAGGCTATCGGCTGATGGGCCTGTGCTTACGTGAGAAAGGGCGGGAGAGAATGAACAATGGGGAGACTTTCTTATTGATTAATCGCCGTTCAACATTTCACACCTATCGACAGGATGCGCCTGTCCCCCCACTATTGCTCTCTCCTATCACTCCCTCAGAGATCACCGCTGTTCATATGGTAAATCATACAGTGCTTCTCAGAACAATGGCTATAGAACTTTAGAGGAGTGGCAAGAGAAAATGTCATCACAGTAGTTACACAAGTTGTATCAGTCATATGAAAGTGTATAACCTGAAAATAGTTCTATGAATGTATTTTCCATAACAGAACCCTCATACAAAAAATCATTAAACCTAGGCCCTCGTCAGATTTTAGCATCACATGGGCCTACGCACACACACATACATACTCAGAAAGGGACACATCCTACACCTACACACACAGACATACACATATCGCCCACACGTACACACGCACCTACACCACCCATACCTGCACCCACACATACACAATTGACACTTAGGCCTACACAGACACCCACACCCATACAGACAACACACATACACACACAAGGGACATCTACCCACACATCCACTCCAACCTCACCTTGTCACCAGGGGAGGGATGGAGCCTTCGGATTACCGGGCTCCAAGGATCACTCATCACTTATCTGCACACCGATTCGAACTACACCTGTCTCGTCAGAGAGCCACTTTTCCCCTACTTTTTCCCTCCAATTTTCACCATCCCCCCCACCATCCCCCCCTCCACAAGAACCCACCTCCTATCACACAGGTAAAGAAATCAGAGCACAGTTCCACCACAAGATCAGTAGTCAACCCACAACAAACATGACTCACGTTCCGGTCACTGACTTGACCACCACACAACGCAGACAGACAAACACTTCAGTTCTAATAACGGATAACATAACATTTGACTCTCTCACACTCACACCCACAGGTGGCGCCATTAGGAGGAGGTCGGAAGCTAGGCAATCCAATACGAGGGCAAAACCAACCATGATGAAAGGGCCACATAAAGGGGAACTTCCCATACAGGCCCAATCTGAGCCCTCAATATCTAAGAGATTGCCTAGCAAAGACCTCCCTAGAACTGATGACAGAACACACGCCCAGACACATACGCATACATCCACACGCACGCTCAACCAACCCAATTTACCTCCAACACACACACACATCACCACTGTATACACTCCAACATACCACCGGGCCACACCAGGGCGTAAGATTCAGGAGTGGAACTTCAATAGTAACAAACCTTTCATCATGTTGGGGGATTCCAACCTCAGCCGGATCCCCCCATTCACTAATCACCGTATACAGGTAGACAGCTATGCAGGGACCTGTATCTATCATTTTTATAGGATCCTGGAGAAGGCCACCGTCCAACCCCAAGTGGAACTGGTGGTTCTCTCAGTGGGCCTCAACAACAAGGATCACGATGCACGCCAGACATCACTAAAACAACTACCAAGGATGATCAGGGAAGCCAAGAGGGTCTACACCAACGCAACAGTTTACATGCCAATCATTCAGTTTTCACGTCACCTCACCACAGAACAGCAGACAAATCTGAAATACATCAATGAACACATTACAAGACACCTCCCACACTTATCAGAAATAGCCCAGGACACATTCTACACCACACCAGATAATATACATTGGACAACTACAACAGCACAGACCATTTTTAATCACTGGTGCAAGCAGCTAAATTTATAATAAACAGTAACCACAATCTGGACTCACACATCTCTACCGCCACTTCCACACATACATTGCCAAACACCTTTCTTCCCCAGCCCGTAGCTCCCCCTACTGGAGCAGTAGGAGAAGAAACCCCAACCCCCACCTCTTCTTCCCCCCCTCTACCCCTAACAACAACCTCCCCCCTTCCCCCTTCTCTTTATTCTTTTCCTCCCTCAAATATCTTAAATCTTTCTAAATCTTTTCACCCCACAGCACCCCAGATCAAGCTACTGGAGAGAGGGTTGACGTTCATCCCTCGACCCAACAAACATGACCAGGAGGAACTCCAAAGGGACATTCACCACTTTCACAGACGATGCAAATTATTGGACTATTTTGACTACCAACCCAATCACAAATACACACCACTCACCTACCCCTCCACCTGGGAGCCTAAACTCAGCCAAGTAGACAGACACATTCAGAAACTGATTAGAACAAACCTACATACATTATCTAACTATCACATACTACCAGACATGCCAGACAATATTACAGCAACAGAAAGGAACGCCATACACACATTGAAAAGTAACCCACACATCATTATAAAACCAGCAGACAAAGGCTCCAAAATTGTCATAATGGATAAACACAAATACCTATTAGAAGCGAACAGACAATTATCAAACACTAGATATTACAAACACATAGACAACAATATACAAAAACAGACACAAACACAACTACGACAAGTCATACAGACCATATATGAAAAGAAATACATTACACGAAAACAAAGAGACTTTTTATTCGGACCGGACGACCCCAGACCCAGACAATTTTACTTACTTCCGAAAATTCATAAGGAACCTGAGACTTGGACTATTCCCTTTGAAGTTCCTCCTGGTAGACCGATAGTTTCAGACTGCAACAGCGAATCATACCATATTGCACAATACATAGACCATCATCTTAACCCTCTCTCCACCAAGCACCCCAGCTACCTGAAAGACACCTACGACTTCTTACACAAAATCCAACCCATGGTTGTTCCCTCCCAGGCTTACATATTCACTATAGATATCGATAGTTTATACACCAACATAAATACACACACAGGAATAAATGCAGTTAGGAATATCTTTCATAAACACCCAGATAAGAATAGACCCGACACTGAACTCTTACAACTATTGGAGATTAGTCTTACCGGCAATAATTTCACTTTTGACGATAAACAATATTTACAGGTAGAGGGAACAGCCATGGGCCAACGATATGCACCCTCATACGCCAACTTATACATGTCCGAATGGGAGAGAGAGGCACTAGCCAAATGCCCCCACCAACCCAGTTTCTATTACAGATTTCTAGATGACATTATAGGAGCATGGCCACACCATATAGATTTATTCACAGAATTCATAAACATTTTAAACTCGCACCATTCATCTATAAAACTCAAACACAGCATACACCCACAAGAAATTAATTTCCTGGACACCACAGTTTATTTTAATCAGATCAATTCAACACAGAAAACATTATTGACTAAGGTCTACTTTAAACCGACAGACACACATGCACTATTACATAAACACAGCTACCACCCAAAACATACATTCAAAGGCATAGTAAAATCACAAATCATACGCTACTATAGAATATCCTCCACCCAGACACATTTGCACGAAGCCATTCAAACCTTATTTAAAGCACTTAGACAGAGAGGATATTCCAAACGCTTCCTCCGTACAATCAAGACCAGCACATTGGCTGCCCTCTCTCCCATCCGGACAGACCACCATGCACAAACACACACACACATTAACCGACTTCATTCATACACAACACACACCGACCTTGACACCAACCCTGACCTTAACCCTAACTCTAACCATGCCCCCAACCCTAACTTTAACCCTATCCCTAACCCTGACCCTAACCCTGACCCTAACATCAACCCTGACCCTAACCCTATCCCTATCCCTAACCCCAACCCTATCCTTAACCCTAACCCTAACCCTAACCTTAACCCTAACAATAACCCTGACCCTAACCCCAACTCTAACCCCAACCCTAACCACAACCCTAACCCTAACCCCTACCCCAACCCATGCCCTGATCCTAATCTTAACACTGGCCTCAACCCAGCCTACACTTCTATTCCCCACTCTCTTCCTCCCTCCAACCTTAACTCTACTTCTATTTCCCACTCTCTTTCCCCCCCTAACCTTAACCCTACTCCTATTCCCCACTCTCTTTCCCCCCCTTTGGTTCCCCCGACCCAACCTAGCATCTTGATTCCCTTAGTAACCACATTTTCACATAGAACAAAAATCTTACATCAGACTCTCAAACACAACTTTGTCACCAGCCAACAAACCTTTGCACCTCTACAATCATACAGGATCATTTCAGCCTACCGTAAAAATAAAAATCTACTAGACATTTTGGTTCACTCAAGATTCAGCAGGACATTGACACAACCCCTTCACCCTCATACCACTCACTTTAGACAGAGAAAATACATCAGTAATCCCCACAGTCGCACCTCATCCCCTATTTTAGACTCATTCACTTTAACATCCACCAACGTCATTTATATTATCACATGCACACTTTGTCACAAACACTACATAGGGGAAACAGCTCACACCATAGAAACACGATTAAAACAGCACCTGTACAACATTAAAAAAGGTCAACTACAAACACACATAGTCACACACTTCCAAGAGCACTCCATCACTCACCTCAGCATATCGGGACTGCAATCAAACAGTTTATGGACCGTTGAGCAGTGGAGAGCAAATGAAAGGAGATGGATACATTTATTACGAACCATCGAACCCACAGGGCTAAATAAAAGATTTTAACAGATCACGTGTCAGTGTGAGTGATTGTGGGTTTCAATTGTTGTATATGTGTATGTAAATGTATATATGTGTTAATTTATAGAGGTGATACACCTTATTTATTTATACTCCCTTTACATCAGCACTTTTTATATCAGAATGTATGTGATGATTTATTATTTTATTATACTATATAGAGAAAGAGATTACTCTTTCTCCTTTTCATTATCACGTGTGTATTTGGTGTATTTTAGCACTTTGAAAATTAGCACTTATAAGAGATTTTGTGTGTTTTACAGTGTGTCTAGGATGGATTTAAGCACTTTTTCCTTTTCCATCAGCACTTTTGGTATGAAATATTATGTCATTATTTATTATAGTAAGTTTATATATATATATATATATGTGTGTGTGTGTGTGTGTGTGTGTGTGTGGATGTTCAGACACAAAGAAAAGGACAAACACAATGTATACATACTCCTTGATTTATTTAAATAGAAGGGAGGGTATACTATAGGCCAGTGCAATACAGACTAAGCAGTCATTGTAAATCTAGCTATAAACTTCCCTAACCCTAAACCTAACCCTAACCCTAACCCTAACCCTATCCCTATCCCTAACCCTAACCTCATTTCTACTCCTAACCCTAACCTTAACCTCATTTCTACCCCTAACCCTAACCCTAACCTCATTTCTACTCCTAACCCTAATCCTAACCCTAACCCTAACCTCATCTCTACTCCTAACCCTAACCCTAACCCTAACCCTAACCCTATCCCTAACCCTTACACTAACCCTAACCCTAACCCTAACCTCATTTCTACTCCTAACCCTAACCCTAACCCTAACCCTAACCTCATTTCTACTCCTAACCCTAACCCTATCCCTATCCCTAACCCTAACCTTAACCTCATTTCTACTCCTAACCCTAACCCTAACCCTAAGCCTAACCCTAACCCTAACCCTAACCTCATTTCTACTCCTAACCCTAACCCTAACCCTAACCCTAACCTCATTTCTACTCCTAACCCTAACCCTATCCCTATCCCTAACCCTAACCCTAACCTAATTTCTAATCCTAATCCTAACCCTAACCCTAACCCTAACCTCATTTTTAGTCCTAAACCGAACCCTAACACTAACCCTAACCTCATTTCTACTCCTAACCCTAACCCTAACCCTAACCCTATCCCTGTCCCTAACCCTAACCCTAACATCATTTCTACTCCTAACCCTAACCCTAAACCTAACCTTAACCCTAACTCTAACCCTATCCCTAACCCTAACCCTAACCCTAACCCTAACCCTAACCTCATTTCGACTCTTAACCCTAACCCTAACCTCATTTCTACTCCTAACCCTAACCTAATTTTTACTCGCAAGGCGAAAGCTAACCCTATCCCTATCCATAACCCTAACCCTAACCCTAACCCTAACCCTATCCCTAACCCTAACCCTAACCCTAACCTCATTTCTACTCTTAACCCTAACCCTAGCCCTAACCCTAACCCTAACCCTATTCCTATCCCTAACCCTAAGCCTAACCCTAACCTCATTTCTACTCCTAACCATAACCCTAACCTCATTTCTACTCCTAACCCTAACCTAATTTTTACTCGCAACGCGAAAGCTAACCCTATCCCTATCCCTAAAACTAACCCTAACCCTAACCCTAACCCTAACCCTATCCCTAACCCTAACCCTAACCCTAACCTCATTTCTACTCTTAACCCTAACCCTAGCCCTATCCCTATCCCTAACCCTAATCCTAACCCTAACCTCATTTCTACTCCTAACCCTAAACTTAACCTCATTTCTACCCCAAACCCTAACCCTAACCTCATTTCTACTCCTAACCCTAATCCTAACCCTAACCCTAAACTCATCTCTACTCCTAACCCTAACCCTAACCCTAACCCTAACCCTAACCCTAACACTAACCCTAACCCTAACCTAATTTCTAATTCTAACCCTAACCCTAACCCTAACCCTGACCTCATTTTTAGTCCTAACCCTAACCCTAACCCTAACCCTAACCTCATTTCTACTCCTAACCCTAACCCTAACCATAACCCTAACCTCATTTCTACTCCTAACCCTAACCCTATCCCTATCCCTAACCCTAACCTTAACCTTATCTCTACTCCTAACACTAACCCTAACCCTAACCTAATTTCTAATCCTAACCCTAACACTAACCCTAACCCTAACCTAATTTCTAATCCTAACCCTAACCCTAACCCTAACCTCATTTTTAGTCCTAAACCTAACCCTAACACTAACCCTAACCTCATTTCTACTCCTAACCCTAACCCTAACCCTATCCCTAACCCTAACCCTAACATCATTTCTACTCCTAACCCTAACCCTAACCCTAACCCTAACCCTATTCCTATCCCTAACCCTAAGCCTAACCTTAACCCTAACCCTAACCTCATTTCTACTCCTAACCCTAACCTAATTTTTACTCCTAACCCTAACCCTAACCCTAACCCTAACCTCATTTCTACTCCTAACCCTAACCCTATTCCTATCCCTAACCCTAAGCCTAACCGTAACCCTAACCTCATTTTTAATCCTAACCCTAACCCTATCCCTAACCCTAACCCTAACCCTAATCCTAACCCTAACCTCATTTCTACTCCTAACCCTAACCTTAACCTCATTTCTACCCCTAACCCTAACCCTAACCCTAACCTCATTTCTACTCCTAACCCTAACCCTATCCCTATCCCTAACCCTAACCTTAACCTTATCTCTACTCCTAACCCTAACCCTAACCCTACCCCTATCCCTAACCCTAACACTAACATCATTTCTACTCCTAACCCTAACCCTAAACCTAACCCTAACCCTAACTCTAACCCTATCCCTAACCCTAACCCTAACCCTAACCCTAACCTCATTTTTTGTCCTAAACCTAACCCTAACAGTAACCCTAACCTCATTTCTACTCCTAACACTAACCCTAACCCTAACCCTATCCCTATCCCTATCCCTAACCCTAACCCTAACCCTAACCTCATTTCTACTCCTAACCCTAACCTAATTTTTACTCCTAACCCTAACCCTAACCCTAACCCTATCCCTAACCCTAACCCAAACCCTAACCCTAACCTCATTTCTACTCCTAACCCTAACCCTAACCCTATTCCTATCCCTAACCCTAAGCCTAACCGTAACCCTAACCTCATTTTTAATCCTAACCCTAACCCTATCCCTAACCCTAACCCTAACCCTAATCCTAACCCTAACCTCATTTCTACTCCTAACCCTAACCTTAACCTCATTTCTACCCCTAACCCTAACCCTAACCCTAACCTCATTTCTACTCCTAACCCTAATCCTAACCCTAACCCTAACCTCATCTCTACTCCTAACCCTAACCCTAACCCTAACCCTATCCCTAACCCTAACACTAACCCTAACCCTAACCCTAACCTAATTTCTAATCCTAACCCTAACCCTAACCCTAACCCTAACCTCATTTTTAGTCCTAACCCTAACCCTAACCCTAACCCTAACCTCATTTCTACTCCTAACCCTAACCCTAACCATAACCCTAACCTCATTTCTACTCCTAACCCTAACCCTATCCCTATCCCTAACCCTAACCTTAACCTTATCTCTACTCCTAACCCTAACCCTAACCCTACCCCTATCCCTAACCCTAACCCTAACCCTAACCTCATTTCTACTCCTAACCCTAACCCTAAACCTAACCCTAACCCTAACTCTAACCCTATCCCTAACCCTAACCCTAACCCTAACCCTAACCCTAACCTCATTTCTACTCTTAACCCTAACCCTAACCCTAACCCTAACCTCATTTTTAGTCCTAACCCTAACCCTAACCCTAACCCTAACCTCATTTCTACTCCTAACCCTAACCCTAACCATAACCCTAACCTCATTTCTACTCCTAACCCTAACCCTATCCCTATCCCTAACCCTAACCTTAACCTTATCTCTACTCCTAACCCTAACCCTAACCCTACCCCTATCCCTAACCCTAACCCTAACCCTAACCTCATTTCTACTCCTAACCCTAACCCTAAACCTAACCCTAACCCTAACTCTAACCCTATCCCTAACCCTAACCCTAACCCTAACCCTAACCCTAACCTAATTTTTAGTCCTAAACCTAACCCTAACACTAACCCTAACCTCATTTCTACTCCTAACACTAACCCTAACCCTATCCCTATCCCTATCCCTATCCCTAACCCTAACCCTAACATCATTTCTACTCCTAACCCTAACCCTAAACCTAACCCTAACCCTAACTCTAACCCTATCCCTAACCCTAACCCTAACCCTAACCCTAACCCTAACCCTAACCTCATTTCTACTCTTAACCCTAACCCTAACCTCATTTCTACTCCTAACCCTAACCTAATTTTTACTCGCAAGGAAAAAGCTAACCCTATCCCTATCCCTAACCCTAACCCTAACCCTAACCCTAACCTCATTTCTACTCCTAACCCTAACCCTAACCCTAACCCTAACCCTAACCCTAACCCTATTCCTATCCCTAACCCTAAGCCTAACCTTAACCCTAACCCTAACCTCATTTCTACTCCTAACCCTAACCTAATTTTTACTCGCAAGGCGAAAGCTAACCCTATCCCTATCCCTAACCCTAACCCTAACCCTAACCCTAACCCTAACCCTAACCTCATTTCTACTCCTAACCCTAACCCTAACCCTATTCCTATCCCTAACCCTAAGCCTAACCGTAACCCTATCCTCATTTTTAATCCTAACCCTAACCCTATCCCTAGGCCTAATCCTAACCCTATCCCTATCCCTAACCCTAACCCTAACCTCATTTCTAATCCTAACCCTAACCATAACCCTTACCCTAACCCTAACCCTAACCTCATTTCTAATCCTAACCCTAACCCTAACCTCATTTCTAATCCTATCCCTATCCCTAACCCTTACCCTAACCCTAACCTCATTTCTAATCCTATCCCTATCCCTAACCCTAACCCTATCCCTAACCCTAACCCTAACCCTAACCATAACCTCATTTCTAATCCTATCCCTATCCCTTACCCTAACCCTAACCCTAACCTCATTTCTAATCCTAACCCTAACCCTAACCCTTACCCTAACCCTAACCCTAACCCTAACCTCATTTCTAATCCTAACCCTAACCCTAACCTCATTTCTAATCCTATCCCTATCCCTAACCCTAACCCTATCCCTAACCCTAACCCTAACCCTAACCCTAACCCTAACCCTAACCTCATTTCTACTCCTAACCCTAACCCTAACCCTATTCCTATCCCTAACCCTAACCCTAACTCTAACCCTATCCCTAACCCTAACCCTAACCCTAACCCTAACCTCATTTTTAGTCCTAAACCTAACCCTAACAGTAACCCTAACCTCATTTCTACTCCTAACACTAACCCTAACCCTAACCCTATCCCTATCCCTATCCCTAACCCTAACCCTAACCTCATTTCTACTCCTAACCCTAACCTAATTTTTACTCCTAACCCTAACCCTAACCCTAACCCTATCCCTAACCCTAACCCTAACCCTAACCCTAACCTCATTTCTACTCCTAACCCTAACCCTAACCCTATTCCTATCCCTAACCCTAAGCCTAACCGTAACCCTAACCTCATTTTTAATCCTAACCCTAACCCTATCCCTAACCCTAACCCTAATCCTAACCCTAACCTCATTTCTACTCCTAACCCTAACCTTAACCTCATTTCTACCCCTAACCCTAACCCTAACCCTAACCTCATTTCTACTCCTAACCCTAATCCTAACCCTAACCCTAACCTCATCTCTACTCCTAACCCTAACCCTAACCCTAACCCTATCCCTAACCCTAACACTAACCCTAACCCTAACCCTAACCTAATTTCTAATCCTAACCCTAACCCTAACCCTAACCCTAACCTCATTTTTAGTCCTAACCCTAACCCTAACCCTAACCTCATTTCTACTCCTAACCCTAATCCTAACCCTAACCCTAACCTCATCTCTACTCCTAACCCTAACCCTAACCCTAACCCTATCCCTAACCCTAACACTAACCCTAACCCTAACCCTAACCTAATTTCTAATCCTAACCCTAACCCTAACCCTAACCCTAACCTCATTTTTAGTCCTAACCCTAACCCTAACCCTAACCTCATTTCTACTCCTAACCCTAACCCTAACCATAACCCTAACCTCATTTCTACTCCTAACCCTAACCCTATCCCTATCCCTAACCCTAACCTTAACCTTATCTCTACTCCTAACCCTAACCCTAACCCTACCCCTATCCCTAACCCTAACCCTAACCCTAACCTCATTTCTACTCCTAACCCTAACCCTAAACCTAACCCTAACCCTAACTCTAACCCTATCCCTAACCCTAACCCTAACCCTAACCCTAACCCTAACCTAATTTTTAGTCCTAAACCTAACCCTAACACTAACCCTAACCTCATTTCTACTCCTAACACTAACCCTAACCCTATCCCTATCCCTATCCCTAACCCTAACCCTAACATCATTTCTACTCCTAACCCTAACCCTAAACCTAACCCTAACCCTAACTCTAACCCTATCCCTAACCCTAACCCTAACCCTAACCCTAACCCTAACCTCATTTCTACTCTTAACCCTAACCCTAACCCTAACCCTAACCTCATTTTTAGTCCTAACCCTAACCCTAACCCTAACCTCATTTCTACTCCTAACCCTAACCCTAACCATAACCCTAACCTCATTTCTACTCCTAACCCTAACCCTATCCCTATCCCTAACCCTAACCTTAACCTTATCTCTACTCCTAACCCTAACCCTAACCCTACCCCTACCCCTATCCCTAACCCTAACCCTAACCCTAACCTCATTTCTACTCCTAACCCTAACCCTAACCCTAAACCTAACCCTAACCCTAACTCTAACCCTATCCCTAACCCTAACCCTAACCCTAACCCTAACCCTAACCTAATTTTTAGTCCTAAACCTAACCCTAACACTAACCCTAACCTCATTTCTACTCCTAACACTAACCCTAACCCTATCCCTATCCCTATCCCTAACCCTAACCCTAACATCATTTCTACTCCTAACCCTAACCCTAAACCTAACCCTAACCCTAACTCTAACCCTATCCCTAACCCTAACCCTAACCCTAACCCTAACCCTAACCCTAACCTCATTTCTACTCTTAACCCTAACCCTAACCTCATTTCTACTCCTAACCCTAACCTAATTTTTACTCGCAAGGAAAAAGCTAACCCTATCCCTATCCCTAACCCTAACCCTAACCCTAACCCTAACCTCATTTCTACTCCTAACCCTAACCCTAACCCTAACCCTAACCCTATTCCTATCCCTAACCCTAAGCCTAACCTTAACCCTAACCCTAACCTCATTTCTACTCCTAACCCTAACCTAATTTTTACTCGCAAGGCGAAAGCTAACCCTATCCCTATCCCTAACCCTAACCCTAACCCTAACCCTAACCCTAACCCTAACCTCATTTCTACTCCTAACCCTAACCCTAACCCTATTCCTATCCCTAACCCTAAGCCTAACCGTAACCCTATCCTCATTTTTAATCCTAACCCTAACCCTATCCCTAGGCCTAATCCTAACCCTATCCCTATCCCTAACCCTAACCCTAACCTCATTTCTAATCCTAACCCTAACCATAACCCTTACCCTAAACCTAACCCTAACCTCATTTCTAATCCTAACCCTAACCCTAACCTCATTTCTAATCCTATCCCTATCCCTAACCCTTACCCTAACCCTAACCTCATTTCTAATCCTAACCCTAACCCTAACCTCATTTCTAATCCTATCCCTATCCCTAACCCTAACCCTATCCCTAACCCTAACCCTAACCCTAACCATAACCTCATTTCTAATCCTATCCCTATCCCTTACCCTAACCCTAACCCTAACCTCATTTCTAATCCTAACCCTAACCCTAACCCTTACCCTAACCCTAACCCTAACCCTAACCTCATTTCTAATCCTAACCCTAACCCTAACCTCATTTCTAATCCTATCCCTATCCCTAACCCTAACCCTATCCCTAACCCTAACCCTAACCCTAACCCTAACCCTAACCCTAACCTCATTTCTACTCCTAACCCTAACCCTAACCCTATTCCTATCCCTAACCCTAAGCCTAACCGTAACCCTAACCCTAACCTCATTTTTAGTCCTAACCCTATCCCTAGGCCTAATCCTAACCCTATCCCTATCCCTAACCCTAACCCTAACCCTAACCCTAACCCTAACCCTAACCTCATTTCTAATCCTAACCCTAACCCTAACCCTTACCCTAACCCTAACCCTAACCTCATTTCTAATCCTAACCCTAACCCTAACCCTAACCTCATTTCTAATCCTATCCCTATCCCTAACCCTAACCCTAACCCTATCCCTAACCCTAACCCTAACCCTAACCCTAACCTCATTTCTACTCTTAACCCTAACCCTAACCCTAACCCTAACCCTATCCCTAAACCTAACCCTAACTCTAACCTAATTTCTAACCCTAACTCTAACCCTAACCCTAACCCTAATCCTAACCCTACCCCTAACCCTAATACTGCATCCCACTGTGTAAAGATTAGATAAACACACTTAATACTGTATCCCACTGTGTAAAGACTAAATAAACACACTTAATATATTCTATAACCCATCTATCATCTATAATCAATGTATCCATCTATAACCCATCTATCATCTATAATCAATGTATCCATCTATAACCCATCTATCATCTATAATCAATGTATCCATCTATAACCCATCTATTATCTATAATCAATGTATCCATCTATAACCCATCTATCATCTATAATCAATGTATCCATCTATAACCCATCTATCATCTATAATCAATGTATCCATCTATAACCCATCTATTATCTATAATCAATGTATCCATCTATAACCCATCTATCATCTATAATCAATGTATCCATCTATAACCCATCTATTATCTATAATCAAGTCACAGTAAACAGGATTGTGGGGAAATGATTTCTCTCATTTGTGGTCAGAACAGACATGCCATTGAATGGAACATCAAACAGTACATCCTAGTTGATATTGTCTTGTTCCCTTTAAATCCAGCCCAAGCAACAGAGGTGGATGAACTGAAGAGAGAAAGCTGCTGGAGCATAAAGATGGATACTGTATGTGTGATGACTGTCCTGAGGAGAAGAGTTTTCACTGGTGTTGTTCTGTTTACTAAGTATGAACACTTCCCTTTACATGGTTTTGGTGCCTCCTAGTGGTGATTTGTAGTATCTGTTCCTCTCTTCATTCATGAGCTGTCATGTGACCTCTTTCTTCTGGAAGTTGATGTTGTTGTTGGTTGTCTCCAACGACCTGTTCTAACCTCGTTCAATCTTCAAACGTCTTACGCCTTTGGTTGCATTGTCGGGATGTAACAGATTCATTGACCACATTCCTGAATTTATAGATGGTTATTTTTGGGAACTTTGTTACATTTCATGATTATATTGGTACAAATTGTCCTAATGGAAGATGCTAGTTTAGCTTGTACTATTGGTTGTCATGGTGATTATGTAAACTTACCTTTTTTTTCTTCATATGAGACCATACTAGCATTATATGGCCTATTATATATAAAACATTTAAAAAAAATGTTATTTCTCAATACTGGTCAATACTTTACACATTGGGCATTCTTGGTTATGTTAACTGACAGGGGATACTTTATTTCAATATTAATACAACACATTGTAGCTATATGTGGCGATGTGTGGATGTGAAACCATATCATTGATTATTGTTTCTCTTTCTCAGTTTCACCCTTTCTAAGTCAATAAACCTGAAGTCAGACTGAGACTCTTGATGATGGGAGGTGTTTAAAGGTGTTCAGCTACGTATAATGAGGACAGAACAGGTGTCTAGAAGTATTAACAGAGGTCTGTCCCTCATCAATATAGTTCAGGCTGCAGAACTGTCTGCCTTGCGGGCCAGAATGACAGCCATGAAGAGTGATGATGCAGGTAACAAAGAGAGACCATCCATGTAACAGGGCAGCGTTTCCCTCTTTCAGAATGACAGCCATGAAGAGTGATGATGCAGGTAACAGAGAGAGACCATCCATGTAACAGGGCAGCGTTTCCCTCTTTCAGAATGACAGCCATGAAGAGTGATGATGCAGGTAACAAAGAGAGACCATCATGTAACAGGGCAGCGTTTCCCTCTTTCAGAATGACAGCCATGAAGAGTGATGATGCAGGTAACAGAGAGAGACCATCCATGTAACAGGGCAGCGTTTCCCTCTTTCAGAATGACAGCCATGAAGAGTGATGATGCAGGTAACAAAGAGAGACCATCCATGTAACAGGGCAGCGTTTCCCTCTTTCAGAATGACAGCCATGAAGAGTGATGATGCAGGTAACAAAGAGAGACCATCATGTAACAGGGCAGCGTTTCCCTCTTTCAGAATGACAGCCATGAACAGTGATGATGCAGGTAACAAAGAGAGACCATCATGTAACAGGGCAGCGTTTCCCTCTTTCCTATGGGACCGGCCGTTTCACATCCAGTGATGTGTTGTAGCTCTGCTCTCCCCCACCTCAACTAATTCAATCATGTTCTCTCAGTGCTCAGACTAACAGACATTTCATTTGATGTTGTTTCAGCTTTGAAGGCCAGACTGTGCCAGTGAGATCCAGGTGGACGAGATGAGAGTGACAGACACTGAGAGTCAGGTGGAGAAACTGAAGACAGAAAAAGCAGGGAAGGGTTTTGTTTTCGTTGATCTAAATGAGGTAACATAGATTCCTTTAAAATTGTACGTGATGATGTAATTTAATTGTCACTGGTCAATATACAGATCTTTCTACAGATGAAAGGGAAAGTTCCAGAATTATAAAATGACTTTAGGGTGCTTTGTTGTCACATTTCTGCCAACCATTTAAAGGACACACACGCCTGGCAGTCTTGTGTCATATATGTGTGTGTTCTCTACAAACATTAGCAACCTTAACTGGTCTTACTGGATGAATGCTTTATTCAGGTATGGAAAGAAATGTGGCTTCAGCCTCGTATTTCTGTTGATAGGTATGTCTCTCTTTCTTAGAAACACCACCACTCACGGTGTAAACACATACTCCCATAGCCTGCACACAGACTCACCCCCCAACGTACTTGCAGAATGTCTTAAGATAATGTA
This sequence comes from Argentina silus, assembly GCF_951799395.1. Lineage (NCBI taxonomy): Eukaryota > Metazoa > Chordata > Actinopteri > Argentiniformes > Argentinidae > Argentina > Argentina silus. The sequence continues at coordinate 2,282,752 of NC_139654.1, read as the reverse complement.
CAACCACACACACACACACACACACACACACACACACACACACAGCCATGCACATATAGACACACACAGTCCAGACCAGACGGTGGACCAGATCAGACAGGTTCTCACAGCAGGTGCACACTAGATCAGACCGGTTCTAACACTAGATCAGACCAGATCAGACCGGGTCTAACACCAGGTCAAACTGGTTCTAACTCCAGACCTAGACCAGATCAGACCGGTTCTAACACCAGACCTAGACCGGATCAGACCGGTTCTAAATCCAGATCTGACTGGGCTGTACTGGGCTGGGCTGTACTAGGCTGAGCTGGGCTGTACTGGGCTGGCCTGGGCTGTACTGGGCTGTACTGGGCTGGGCTGTACTAGGCTGGGATGTACTGGGGTGTAAAGGGCTGTACTGGGCTGTACTGTGCTGGGCTGTGCTGGGCTGGGCTGGGCTGGGCTGGGCTGGGCTGAGCTGGGCTGGGCTGGGCTGGGCTGGGCTGGGCTGGGCTGGGCTGGGCTGGGCTGGTTATGCATCCATCATTATTGCTGAAAGAGTGCAGGAAAGGACATGAAAAATGAATGATCCGAGCCAGCACAGAATGGTTTGGGTCGGCCCAGTAGTGAAGCCCTCTATTGGGTTGAGAGCCCAAAGACCAACCTCACTGAGCTGACCAGTACCACCTGTAACTCCTCCCCTCCCTCAGGCCCACTCCCACCTGTTAGTCCTCCCATCAGGCCCAGTGCCACCTGTAACTCCTCCCCTCAGGCCCACTACCACCTGTAGCTCCTCCCCTCAGGCCCACTACCACCTGTAGCTCCTCCCCTCCCTCAGGCCCAGTACCACCTGTAGCTCCTCCCCTCAGGCCCACTACCACCTGTAGCTCCTCCCCTCAGGCCCACTACCACCTGTAGCTCCTCCCCTCAGGCCCAGTACCACCTGTAGCTCCTCCCCTCCCCTCAGGACCAGTACCACCTGTAGCTCCTCCCCTCAGGCCCAGTGCCACCTGTAGCTCCTCCCCTCAGGCCCACTACCACCTGTAGCTCCTCCCCTCAGGCCCAGTGCCACCTGTAGCTCCTCCCCTCAGGCCCACTACCACCTGTAGCTCCTCCCCTCCCCTCAGGGCCAGTACAGTTTCAGTGGACATACATTCACCAGCCGCTTTATTAGGTACACTTGTTCAACTGCTCGGTAACGCAAATATCTAATCAGCCAATCACATGACAGCAACTCAATGCATTTAGGCATGTAGACATGGTCAAGACGACCTGCTGAAGTTCAAACTGAGCATCAGTATGGGGAAGAAAGGTGATTTAAGTGACTTTGAACGTGGCATGGTTGTTGGTGCCAGACGGGCTGGTCTGAGTATTTCAGAAACTGCTGATCTACTGGGATTTTCACGAACAACCATCTCTAGGGTGTTCAGAGAATGGTCAGAAAAAGCGAAAATATCAAGTGAGTGGCAGATCTCTGTGAGTGGCAGGAACTTCTTTCTAATCGCGATGTTTCTTCTGGAACTTCTTTCTCTAGTACCAAGAGAGAGCGAGAGAGAGAGAGAGAGAGAGAGATGGAGAGAGAGACAGATAGAGAGATAGACAAAGAGACAGACAGAGAGAGAGACAGAGAGAGAGAGAGAGAGAGACAGAGGGAGAGTGAGAGATGGAGAGATAGAGAAAGAGAGGGACTGAGAGAAAGAGAGAGAGAGAAAGAGACAGAGTACCAAAATAAAGAATCGCAAAGTTTCTACTGGAACTTTTTTTTCTCCTACCAAAATAACGAACCACAAAGGTTTTTCTGGAACTTCTTCCTCTCATACCAAAATTAGAGAGAGAGAGAGAGAGACAGATAGAGAGATAGACAGAGAGAGAGAGAGATAGAGAGAGAGAGACAGAGAGAGAGAGAGAAGGAGAGAGAGAGAAAGAGAGAGACACAGAGAAAGAGAGAGAGAGAAAGAAACAGAGTACCAAAATAAAGAATCGCAAAGTTTGTTCTGTAACTTCTTTCTCTAATACCTAAATAACAAACCACAAAGTTTCTTCTGAAACTTCGTTCTCTAGTATCAAAATAACCAACCACAAAGTTTCTACTAGAACTTCTTTCTCTCGTGACAAAATAACGAACCGCAATGGTTTTTCTGGAACTTCTTCCTCTTGTACCAAAATAAGAGAGAAAGAGAGAGAGAGAGAGAGAGATGAAGAAAGAGAGACAGATAGAGAGATAGACAAAGAGACAAACAGAGAGAGAGACAGAGAGATAAAGAGAGACACAGAGAGATAGAGAGAGGGAGAGAGAGAGAGATGGAGAGATAGATAGAGAAAAAGAGAGAAACAGAGAAAGAGAGAGAGAAAAAGAGATAGAGTACCAAAATAAAGAATCGCAAAGTTTCTTCCGGAACTTCTTTCTCTAGTACCAAAAAAAACAACCACAAAGTTTCTACTGGAACTTCTTTCTCTCGTACCAAAATAACGAACCGCGAAGGTTTTTCTGGAACTTCTTCCTGAGATAGACAAAGAGACAGACAGAAAGAGAGACAGGGAGAGAGACAGAGAGAGAGAGAGAGAGAGAGAAATAGAGAGAGGGAGAGAGAGAGATGGACATATAGAGAGAGAGAGAGAGACATGGAGAAAGAGAGAGAGACAGAGAAAAAGAGAGAGAGACAGAGACATAGAGAGAGAGAGACAGAGACATAGAGAGAGAGAGACAGCGAGAGAGAGAGAGATGAAGAGATAGAGAGAGAGAGAGAGAGAGAGAGAGAGAGAGAGAGAGAGA
>NC_139654.1:2240000-2270000 GCF_951799395.1 Argentina silus | reverse complement strand
AGGGTTAGGGTTAGGGTTAGGGTTAAGGTTAACCCTAACCCTAACCCTAACCCTAACCCAACATCTCAACTACAGGTGGGTTACAAACTCTACCTGCTCAACTTTCATCACCTCAACTTCAGACTAGTTACTGTTGTTGTCAGAAGTTTACATACACTTGTAAAGAACATGTATGTCATGGCAGTCTTGAGTTTCCAATCATTTCTACAACTCTTATTTTTCTGTGATGGACTGATTGGAGTACATACTTCTTTGTCACAAAAAACATTCATGAAGTTTGGTTCTTTTATGAATTTATTATGGGTCTTCTAAAAATGTGACAAAATCTGCTGGGTCAAAAATAGACATACAGCAATGCTAATATTTGATGAAATGTCCCTTGGCCATTTTCACCTCAATTAGACGCTTTTGGTAGCCATCCACAAGCTTCTGGCAAGCTTCTGGTTGAATCTTCTGACCACTCCTCTTGACAGAATCAGTGCAGTTCAACTAAATTCGTTGGCTTTCTGACACAGACTTATTTCTTCAGCACACTCCACATGTTCTCAATGGGGTTTAAGTCAGGACTTTGTGAAGGCCATTCTAAGACCTTAATTCTAGCCTGATTTCGCCATTCCTTTACCACGTTTGATGTGTGTTTGGGGTCATTGTCCTGTTGGAACACCCAACTACGTCCAAGACCCAACCTTCTGGCTTTAGGTTTTCCTGAAGAATTTGGAGGTAATCCTCCTTCTTCATTATTCCCTTTACTTTCTGTAAAGCACCAGTTCCACTGGCAGCAAAACAGGCCATACCTACCGTCAAGCTTGGTGGTGGTAGTATTATGCTCTGGGTGTTCTTGGGGTGAAAGGCCTCACCTTCTCTCCTCCAAACATATTTCTGGTCATTGTGGCCAAATAGCTAGATTTTTGTTTCATCTGACCACAGAACTTTCCTCCAGAAGGCCTTTTCTTTGTCCATGTGATCAGCAGCAAACTTCAGTCAAGCCTTAAGGTGCCGCTTCTGGAGCAACGGCTTCCTTCTTGCACGGCAGCCTCTCAGCCCATTGCGATGTAAAACACGCTTGACTGTGGACACTGACACCTGTGTTCCAGCCGCTTCTAATTCATGGCAGACCTGCTTTTTGGCGGTTCTTGGTTGACTCTTGACCATCCTGACCAATTTTCTCTCAGCAGCAGGTGATCGCTTGTGTTTTCTTCCTGATCGTGGCAGTGACACAACTGTGCCATGCATTTTATGCTCACAAACAATTGTTTGCACAGTTGATCTTGGGACCTGTAGCTGCTTTGAAATGGCTCCAAGTGACTTTCCTGACTTGTTCATGTCAATGATGCGCTTTTTCAGACCGTGCTGAGCTCCTTAGACTTTCCCATTGTAGCGTTTTTGGCTGAGTGTAATGAGTGTATCAAACGAACCCTATTTAAATGGGCTGAAATAAGTCACCAGTTGTAGTCAATCATAATCACTCATAAGAAGTTAAGAGGCCATGCCACAAAGCAAATTTGATTGACACAACTTTCTACATCACCAACATTGATAATTCAAGGTGCTGTATGTATATTTTTGACCCAGCAGATTGTCACATTTTCAGAAGACCCATAATAAATTCATAAAAGAACCAAACTTCATGAATGTTTTTTTGTGACTCAAGACTGCCATGACATACATGTTCTTTACAAGTGTATGTAAACTTTTGTGTGTGTGTGTGTGTGTGTGTGTGTGTGTGTGTGTGTGTGTGTGTGTGTGTGTGTGTGTGTGTGTGTGTGTGTGTGACTGTCAATAATGAATATTATCAAGATTGTGTCACAAAAAATGTGGATCTACTGTTCTTCCCTGTTCCTTGTATATGATTGACATTATATATTAGTAATAGAATGGTGATCAGGAGGAAACTAATAGACAGAGAAGTGCAGTAAATAATATCTGTAACTCAGCAAACAAACACAACAGGGTCCATATCCAATCACAAAGCCCCCTCCCTAAATGTCTAACCAATCACTGGGTTTTTCCCTCCTCAGGTCCAAGTCCCGTCCTAATCCACTTAGTCCCAATAGAAAACGGATCCGTCCGTGACGCGACTCCAAACCAAATAATCCTCGCGAATTTCTAATCCCAACAAGAAGGAACCTTCATCAGCCCTAAAAAACTAACAAATGGCAGTTTGGCAAAATCCCACTGGCTGGGAAAACATAAAATACAAGAAACTGAAGGGATCTTGTGGTGGAATTCAAAGTTAAAATACTTTGAAATAAAAATGCCAAAGACTCCTCTCCCTTCCTCCCTCTATCCCTCCCTCTCTCCCTCCCACCATCTCCCTCCCTCCCTCCTCTCCCTCCCTCCCTCTCTCTCTCTCTCTCCCTCCCTCCAACCCTCCCTCCTCTCTCTCCCTCTCACCCTCCCTCTTCCCTCTATCCCTTCCTCTCTCTCTCCCTCCTCTCCCTGTCTCCATTTCTCCCTCCCTCTCTCCCTCCCTCTCTCCCTATCTCCCCCTCCCTCTTTCTCCTCCCTTTCTCCCTCCCACTACCCCTACCTCCCCTCTCTCTCCCCCTCCCTCTCTCTCCTCCCTTCCTCTTTCTACCTCTCTCCCTCCCTCCCTTTCTCCCTCCCTCTCTATATCTCTCCCCCCCTTTCTCCCTCCCTCCCTCCCTCCCGTCTGTAGTGAATGGAGTGGATGTTTTCCTGCCACCAGAGCCCAGGACCAGAGCCCAGTTCTTCCAATGTGAGTGTGTTTCTCCTGAAGTAGCTGACAGTTTCTCTCTCTCTTTCTCTCTCCCTCCCTCCCTCCCTCTCTCCATTCCTCCCTCCTCTCCCTCCCTCTATCCCTCCCTTCCTCCCTACCTCCCTCTATCCCTCCCTCTCTCCCTCCCTCTATCCCTCCCTTCTTCCCTCTCTCCCTCCCTCCCTCCCCCCCTCCATTGATCGTCTCCACAAACTCTGAGACACAACTAGAGATCTCTAGGAGAGGGAGAGACTCATCAAAGACAGCCTACATATCTGACTCTCCTTCCCTCTCTCTTTTTCACTTCCTCCGTCTCCTCTCTCTCTCTTTCCTCTTTCTCTCTCTCTCCTCTCTCTCTCTATCTCTCTCTCTCCCCTCTCTCTCTCTCCATCTCTCTTTCTCTCTCTTCTCTCGCTCTCCCTCTCTTTCCCTCCATCCCTCTCTCTCTTTCTCTTCCTCTGTCCCCCTCTCTCTTCCTCCTCTCTCTCTCTCTCTCCCCTCTCTCTCTCCCTCTCTCTTTCTCTCTCTCCTCTCTCTCTCCCTCTCTCTCTCTCTCCCTCATCCCTCTCTCTCTTTCTCTTCCTCCGTCCCCTCTCTCCTCTCTCTCTCTCTCTCTCTCCTCTCTCTCTCTTTCTCTTCCTCTGTCCTCTCTCTCTCTCTCCCCCCTCTCCTCTCTCTCTCCCCCCTCTCTCTCTCTCTCCTCTCTCTCCCTCTCTCTCTCTCCATCCCTCTCTCTCTTTCTTTTCCTCCGTCCCCCTCTTTCTTCCTCCTCTCTTTCTCTCTCTCTCTCTTTCTCCCTCCCTCCCTCCCTCCCTCCCTCCCTCCCTCCCTCTGCTCTTCTCCCAGATGCCTGTGAGCTCACACTGGACCCAAACACAGCACACAGACACCTCTCTCTGTCTGAGGAGAACAGAAAGGTGACACTGGGGAGAGAGGAGCAGCCGTATCCTGATCACCCAGAGAGATTTGAGGGCTGGTCACAGGTGCTGTGTAGAGAGGGTCTGACTGGGCGCTGTTACTGGGAGGTAGAGTGTAGTGGGGAAGGGGCTGATATAGGAGTGACATATAAAGGAATCAGCAGGAGAGGATTGGGTTATGACTGTGGGTTGGGATACAATGACAAGTCCTGGAGTCTGAGCTGCTCTGATGACAGTTACTCCGCCTGGCACAATGAGAAGACTGTCATACCTGTCCCCTCCTCTGGCTCCCACAGAGTAGGAGTGTATCTGGACTGGTCGGCCGGCACTCTGTCCTTCTACAGCGTCTCCTCTGACACACGGACCCTCCTGCACACATTCCACTCCACATTCACTGAGCCCCTCTACCCAGGGTTTCATCTTTGGGGCTATGGCTGTTCAGTGACCCTGTGTAAACTAGTCTCAGGGAGATCACACTGAACACCAAAGGCTCAAAGATGACGGATCAGAACATGATGCATTGGATAGTGGTGTGTTTTCACTGAGATGTTGGATGTACAGATGTTCCCTCTCCCAGTGTGTAAGGTGTAGTGTATAGTGTGTAGGGTGTAGTGTATATATATATTATTAAATTAAATGCTTCTGATAGTGAAATAGACTGTAATTGAGTGACAAAAAACAGAAGCTTACATGTTTTTTAGTTTTTTTTATGGAGATGCAACTGACAGTGAAACAATCCAGATGAATGATTAGATGATCAAATCAGACTGATGATGAACTCTGAGAATAACACAGGAGAGAGTGTCTGTATGTATATAAGAGTTGGTTAGATTGGGTGTTTGAGTTGTGATGCTGGATTACGTTGCTGTGTGTAAGATAGCAGGGAGTGGATGTGAAGACAGCTCTCCTTCTCTGTCAGTACAATATGGACAGTGTCTTCAGAACATCCTAATCTACACAGTGTGTAATTGATTCCTATGCAAATCAGAGACCCTATAAAAACAAAGATATTTATTCCAAAATGACATGAACTATTTTCCTTGCATTAAGATGGACTTAATTCAACTTATTGAGTAATGTGTTGATGACATTTTTGCATTTTAGCTAATTTTAAGACTGTCATAGGAAAAGGTCTGAATACTTCTGTACATGAAGTATTTCTGTATTTCAGTTTTAATAAATGTGCTGAAATTTAAAAAATTGTGTTTTCGCTTTGTCATTCTGGGGTATTGTGTGTGGATTGATGGCAAATTATTTTAATTGAATCCATTTTAAATTGAGTCTATAACACAAGAAAATGTGTAAAAAGTGAAGGGGTCTGAATACCTTCAGAAGGCGCTGTACATGTTCTGAACTTCACTTTCCATGCATTCCTTCATTTGTATGTATGAATCATCTAGTACAGTAATATCTCTCCATCATGTGACATTGTGAGGGGCAGCCAAGGTGCAGGCTGCTTTTCCTTTCTCTGTCTGTGGGCTGTGGGAGGCATGGCTCTCATGAGAAGACTTCACCTGTCCCCTGCAGTACCTCTCCCTGCCATGGGAGGCATGGCTCTCATGAGAAGACTTCACCTGTCACCTGCAGTACCGCTCCCTGCCATGGGAGGCATGGCTCTCATGAGAAGACTTCACCTGTCCCCTGCAGTACCGCTCCCTGCCATGGGAGGCATGGCTCTCATTAGAAGACTTCACCTGTCACCTGCAGTACCGCTCCCTGCCATGGGAGGCATGGCTCTCATGAGAAGACTTCACCTGTCCCCTGCAGTACCGCTCCCTGCCATGGGAGGCATGGCTCTAATGAGAAGACTTCACCTGTCCACTGCAGTACCGCTCCCTGCCATGGGAGGCATGAGAAGACTTCACCTGTCCCCTGCAGTACCGCTCCCTGCCATGGGAGGCATGAGAAGACTTCACCTGTCCCCTGCAGTACCGCTCCCTGCCATGGGAGGCATGGCTCTCATGAGAAGACTTCACCTGTCCCCTGCAGTACCTCTGACCCCCAGACCCCTATCCCCCAGACCCCTATCCCCCAGACCTCTAGCCCTCAGATAGATAGATAGATAGATAGATAGATAGATAGATAGATAGATAGATAGATAGATAGATAGAAACTTTATTTATCCCAGGGGGAAATTCAGGTTCCAAGTAGCATACAGACATAGGGGGTATCACACATAACATACACATACAACATACAACATTAGCAGCATTTTATACAGGCGAGGTGCAGTTGTAAATGTCTTTGCAGTTAGGTGAGGTGCAAAAAGGTAAGGCAGACAGTGCGATTATAGCATTAAATACTAAAAACTAAATACTAAATACGGGCTACATAAATATGGACCATTTTAGGAGACATTGAAGGACCGCAGCCTCCTCAGGAAGTACAGCCGGCTCTGTCCCTTCTTGTAAATCGCATCAGTGTTGGCTGACCAGTCCAGTTTATTGTCCAGGTGGACCCCCAGATACTTATATGTGCTGACCATCTCCACATTGACTCCCTCAATGGAGACTGGTAGCAGAGCGGGCTTAGACCTACGGAAATCCACCACCATCCACCTGGTGGTCATTTACTAGTATTACAACAACAGAGAGATTAGAATCCAGCCAGTTAGCAATAAGCACTGAATCCTAAAAACCCAGAATTTGAACCTGAAATATTCTTTATAACATCACAGATCTTTTATAATGGAACAGTGTAATGGAACATCAGTGTAATAGAACAGTGTAATAGAACATCAGTGTAATAGAACAGTGTAATAGAACAGTGTAATAGAACAGTGTAATAGAACAGTGTAATAGAACATCAGTGTAATATAACATTAGTGTAATAGAACATCAGTGTAATTGAACATTAGTGTAATAGAACATTAGTGTAATAGAACATCAGTGTAATAGAACATTAGTGTAATAGAACATTAGTGTAATAGAACATTAGTGTAATAGAACAGTGTAATAGAACAGTGTAATAGAACAGTGTAATAGAACATCAGTGTAATAGAACATCAGTGTAATAGAACATCAGTGTAATTGAACATTAGTGTAATAGAACATCAGTGTAATAGAACATTAGTGTAATAGAACAATGTAATAGAACAGTGTAATAGAACAGTGTAATAGAACTTTAGTGTAATAGAATATTAGTTTAATAGAACATTAGTATAATAGAACATTAGTGTAATAGAACATTAGTATAATAGAATATTAGTGTAATAGAACATTAGTATAATAGAACATTTATGTAATAGAACAGTGTAATAGAACATTAGTATAATAGAATATTAGTTTAATAGAACATTAGTGTAATAGAACATTAGTATAATAAAACGTTAGTGTAATAGAACATTTATGTAATAGAACATCAGTGTGATATAATCTTAGTATAATAGAAAATTAGTATAATAGAACATCAGTGGAAACCAAAGGGGACGTTTTCTTTCCAGTGTTAACACTTCACTTAGCAACGTCATGACAACCCAAATGTGCAGACAGGCCTAGGAGACGAGTTAACCTTGACCCTAACCCTGACTCTAACCCTGACCCTGACCCTGACTCTGACCCTAACCCTAACTCTGACCCTGAACCTGACTCTGACCCTGACCCTAACCCTAACTCTAACCCTGACCCTAACCCTAAACCCTGACCCTAACCCTAACCCTAGGGGATGAGTTAACTTTAACCCTAACCCTAAACCCTGACCCTAACCCTAGGGCTAGTAGAACCATGTAGTTTGGCTCTTCAAACCCACCTCCTCGTTGCTAGGCAACCCCCCCCCTTTTCCCTCCACCGTTCGTATTTTACGACATTTGTTAGAAAAAAATGTTTTATGAAACTCCTTCAAACCACACACTCTCCCCACCCCCTCGTTGCTAGGTAACCCACCATATCCCGTCCCTTTCCGACATTTTCTTTTCCTTTACGACATTCCCTCAAACACACCAACCTCCCTTATTTTACGACATTTACTATTATTATTATTATTATTATTATTATATCTTTACGACATTTACTTCTTCTTTACGAGAGAAGGGGAGACAGACACCATGGAAACCACCACCACCACCGACACCGGCGGCTCCTCTGGTACTCGTAGCGGGTCCTCTGGGACCGTCTCCCCCGGTGGTACCGTCTCCTCTACCGGCTCTGAGGCTAATGATAACGGGGCTAACTAACGAAGCTAACGAATTTACCTACCGAGTGCAGTGTTGACGGGGTGCTAAAGGCTAATGCTAACTGGCTCTAACGAACTGACCGTGTGTGTGTGGGGGTGTGGAAACGCGTCGTGTCATCATTACTCGACATTCCTTCAAACCCACCCCCTCGTTGCTAGGCAACCCCGCCCCTTTCCCTCCACCGTTCGTATTTGTTTTGAAAAAATATTTTTACGACAGTCCTTCAAACCACACACACACTCTCCCCACCCCCTCGTTGCTAGGTAACCCACCATATCCCGTCCCTTTCCGACATTTTCTTTTCCTTTACGACATTCCCTCAAACCCACCAACTGTTCCTCGTTGCTAGACAACCCCACCCCTCCCTCATTTTACGATATCTTTTTATTATTATTATTATTATTATTATTATATCTTTACGACATTTACTTCTTCTTTACGAGAGAAGGGGAGACAGACACCATGGAAACCACCGACACCGGCGGCTCCTCTGGTACTCGTAGCGGGTCCTCTGGGACCGTCTCCCCCGGTGGTACCTCGTTTCTGACCCGGGCCACGACGCTCAACCTCCACACCGGGAACCTCGTCAACCGGAGCCGGCTGAAGAAGAAGTGTCCGTCGTCCCCGAGTGAGGAGGTAAGAAGGGCGGGGGGGGGGGGTCGGGAGGCTAGAGGCTAATGCTAACGGGGCTAACGAAGCTAACGAATTTACCTACAGAGTGCAGTGTTGACGGGGTGCTAAAGGCTAATGCTAACGGGGCTAACGAATTTACCTACAGAGTGCAGTGTTGACGGGGTGCTAAAGGCTAATGCTAACTGGAGCTAACGAAGCTAACGAATTTACCTACAGAGTGCAGTGTTGACGGGGTGCTAAAGGCGAATGCTAACTGGCTCTAACGAACTGACCGTGTGTGTGTGTGTGTGTGTATTATGAATGTGATTAAATAAATACTAAATATGTCGTTTTATTGTCATTTTCTGTCTGTCTGTCTGACCTGTTGTTGCCGTTCAGCTCCAGGATTATATCCGCGCCACGCTGTCTCTGACCTGTCTGTCTCTCTATCTGACCTGTCTCTCTCTGTCTGTCTGTCTGACCTGTGTGTCTTTTGTTGCCCTCCAGCTCCAGGATTGTATCCGCGCCATGCTGTCTCTGACCTGTCTGTCCCTCTGTCTTATCTGTCTGTCTATCTGTCTGTCTGTCTGTTTCTCTCTGACCTGTCTGTCTCTCCATCTGACCTGTCTGTCTGTTGTTGCCGTAGCTCCAGGACTGTATCCGCGCCACGCTGAGTGACTGGTCCTCTGAGACGCCGTCGGCCGGGGAGAAGGTGAGACTCATCCCTCTCTTCTCTCCCTCCCTCCCTCCCTCCTTTCCTGTCTCTCTCTTCCTTCCCTCCTTTCTTGTCTTCCTTACTTCCTTCCCTCCTGTCTCTCCCTCCCTCCTGTCTCTCTCCCTCCCTCCTTCCCTCCCTCCTGTCTCTCTCCCTCCCTCCCTCCCTCCTTCTTTCCTTCTCTCCCTCCCTCCTGTCTCTCTCTCTCTCTCCTTCCCTCCCCCCTTCTCTCCCTCCCTCCCTCCTGTCTCTCTCTCTCCCTCCTTCTCCCCTCCTTCTCCCATCCCTCCCTCCCTCCCTCCTGTCTCTCTCTCTCTCTCTCCTTCCCTCCCTCCTTCCCTTCCCTCCTTTCCTGTTTCCTCTCTTCTTTCCTTACTGTCGGCGAAGGAGAAGGTGAGACTCATCCCTCTCTTCCTTCCTTCCTTCCTTCCTTCCTTCCTTCCTTCCTTCCTTCCTTCCTTCCTTCCCTCCCTCCTTTCCTTCGTCTCTCTCTGGATGCTCCACACACACACACACACGCACACCCACACACACGCGCGCCCAGAGGCGTCAATGTTTAGTGAGTCAAGTGACAACGTGTGTGTGTGAGAGAGAGAGAGGGAGACACACACACACACACACACACAGATAGACAGACAGACACACTCACACAGACACACACACACTCACTCACACAGACACACTGTGGGAGCCTGGTCGACAGGCGCAACAGCGGGTCAACCAATGAGAATAGAAACAGGCGGAAACAGGGGTTGCGGTGAAATCAACGTAGGGTTTTATTTCTAAGGTGCGGGGAAAAGGGAGAGGCGAAAGGCAACTCAAATCTTCACCGGGTTGGCGGTTGGCGCTACGGCGCTCCGCCAGGTTCTTCTTGTCGTCAGAGAGAGAGAGAGAGAGACAGGCCAAAGTTAGTCGGATATCGGGTCCCTTTCACTGACCTCTTCCTCCGTCGGTTGGGGGGTTCCTCTCCGTCTTCCAGGCTTTCTCTCCCGTTTGGCTTATGAGACTGGCTTAGCGGGTGTCTGGTCTCGACTCGTTCCTCCAGCCAGTCTGTCTTCAGCTTGTCCTGGGGAGTTTAAAAGGCCTCAGGATCGCCGAGCTGACTCAGCGCACCTGTGAGCGGTGAGCTGAGTCATCTGATTGGTGGCGGAGTCTCCAGGACATAGAACTGGGATAGTACCTCCCATTCAGCACGACACCCCATGGCTGCCTTTGCCTCCCCCTTGTGGCCACCAGGTGTCTCTGTGGGGCACTGCTCACCGGCTGGGCCATCACAACACACATACACACACACACTCACACACACACACACACACAGACAGACACACACAGACAGACACACACTCACACAGACACTCACACACACACAGACACACACGCCCAGAGGCATCAATGTTTAGTGAGTCAAGTGACAACATGTGTGTGTCTGTGTGTGTGTGTGTGCCCCTGAGACAGGGAGAGAGAGAGGGAGACACACACACACACACACACACACACACACACAGACAGACACACACAGACACACACACACAGACACACACTCACACGCCCAGAGGCGTCAATGTTTAGTGAGTCAAGTGAAAACGTGTGTGTGTGTGTGTGTGTGTCTGTGTGTGTGTGTGTGGGTGGGTGCTCCTGAGACAGGGAGAGAGAGAGGGAGACACACACACACACACAGATAGACAGACAGACACACTCACACAGACACACACACTCACTCACTCACACACTCACACTGTGGGAGCCTGGTCGACAGGCGCAACAGCGGGTCAACCAATGAGAATAGAAACAGGCGGAAACAGGGGTTGCGGTGAAATCAACGTAGGGTTTTATTTCTAAGGTGCGGGGAAAAGGGAGAGGCGAAAGGCAACTCAAATCTTCACCGGGTTGGCGGTTGGCGCTACGGCGCTCCGCCAGGTTCTTCTTGTCGTCAGAGAGAGAGAGAGAGAGACAGGCCAAAGTTAGTCGGATATCGGGTCCCTTTCACTGACCTCTTCCTCCGGTCGGTTGGGGGGTTCCTCTCCGTCTTCCAGGCTTTCTCTCCCGTTTGGCTTATGAGACTGGCTTAGCGGGTGTCTGGTCTCGACTCGTTCCTCCAGCCAGTCTGTCTTCAGCTTGTCCTGGGGAGTTTAAAAGGCCTCAGGATCGCCGAGCTGACTCAGCGCACCTGTGAGCGGTGAGCTGAGTCATCTGATTGGTGGCGGAGTGTCCAGGACATAGAACTGGGATAGTACCTCCCATCCAGCACGACACCCCATGGCTGCCTTTGCCTCCCCCTTGTGGCCACCAGGTGTCTCTGTGGGGCACTGCTCACCGGCAGGGCCATCACAACACACAGACACACACACACACACACTCACACACACACTCACACAGACACACACAGACACACACACATGCCCAGAGGCGTCAATGTTTAGTGAGTCAAGTGACAACGTGTGTGTGTGTGTGTGTGTGTGTGTGTGTGTGTGGGTGGGTGCTCCTGAGACAGGGAGAGAGAGAGGGAGACACACACACACACTCACACATACGCACACTCACACAGACAGACACACACTCACACAGACACTCACACATACACACACATGCCCAGAGGCGTCAATGTTTAGTGAGTCAAGTGACAACGTGTGTGTGTGTGTGTGTGTGTGTGTGTGTGTGTGTGTGGGTGGGTGCTCCTGAGACAGGGAGAGAGAGAGGAAGACACACACACACTCACATACACACAGACACACACACACACACTCACACACTCACACAGACATACACACACTCACACAGACATACACAGACACACTCACACAGACACACACACAGGCAGGGAGACGGGGGGGAGGCAGGTTTGGGGGGGAGGGTTGAACAGGGAGGGAGGGAGGTTCTGCTGAGGTCAGCTAATCTCTCTCTCTTTCTCTCCCTCTCTCTAGTTCGACTAGTCTGGTCTGTCTCTAACCTGGACTGCTCCCCCCTCCCAGGCACGCCTGGCTGTCTTTCTGTAATCTGTCTGTCCTGAACCTGTCTGTCTCTCAGACCTGTCTGTCTCTCCAGGAGTCTGACGTCCTAGACTGTTCCACCCCCCACGCGGCCGAGGCCATCACGCCTGTCTGTCTCTCTGTCTGTCTGTCTCTAACTTGTCTCTCTCTCTCTAACCTGTCTGTCTGTTTACCTGTGTCTCTCTCTCTGACCTGTCTGTCTCTCCAGGAGTCTGACGTCCTGGACTGCTCCACCCCCCATGCGGCCGAGGCCACCATCATGCTTGTCTGTCTCTCTCTCTCTGACCTGTCTGTCTCTCTCTCTCTAACCTGTCTGTCTGTTTACCTGTCTCTCTCTCACCTGTCTTTCTCTAACCTGTCTGTCTCTAACCTGTCTGTCTCTCTCTCTCTAACCTGTCTGTCTGTCCTGAACCTGTCTGTCTCTCAGACCTGTCTGTCTCTCCAGGAGTCTGACGTCCTAGACTGTTCCACCCCCCACGCGGCCGAGGCCATCACGCCTGTCTGTCTCTCTGTCTGTCTGTCTCTAACTTGTCTCTCTCTCTCTAACCTGTCTGTCTGTTTACCTGTCTCTCTCTCACCTGTCTTTCTCTAACCTGTCTGTCTCTAACCTGTCTGTCTCTCCAGGAGTCTGACGTCCTGGACTGCTCCACCCCCCAGGCGGCCGAGGCCACCATCACACCGGAGGAGAGGGAGGAGCTGAAGGTGTCTGGTACGCTACGACAAGCTAACGCAGGCTAACGCTACGCTAATGCAGGGTAAGACAGGTTAACGCAGGCTAAGACAGGCTCACGCACGCTAACACACACCACGATAACACATGCTAATAAATGCTAGTGCATGCTAACACCGGCTCACACGCACCACGATAACACACGCTAACCCAGGGCTAACAAACGATACCAGCCCATGATTACACACGACGCGACCACACGTTAACACAGGCTAACAAATGACACCAGCACATGCTAACACAGGCTAACCTAGGCTAACCCACGCTAACGTTGTCGTTGCAGTCAAGCTGTTCCTGTGCGAGTCGGACCAGTCGTCCATCAGGCAGGCTGTCGACATGGGTGAGTCCTGCCTGTTTGTCTGTCTGTCTGCCTGTTTGGCTGTCTGCTTGTCTGTCTGTTTGTTTGGCTGGCTGGCTGGCTGTCTGCCTGTCTGTCTCTCTCTTTACCTGTTTGTCTCTCCCCTCCACAGCCTGTCTCACCCTCGCCCTGTCGACCAGGAGGACAACATCCCCCCCCCCCCCACACCCAGACCCTCTCGGACCTCTAACCTGTCTTTCTCTCCCTAACCTGTCTCCCTCCCCCCCAACAGCCTGTCTCACTCTCGCCCTCTCCCAACTCGACTCGGTCATCCTGGCGCCCGCCCCCCCCCCCCCCCGGGGGCCGACCACGCCCCCCAGACCCTCTCGGACCTGCAGCCGGCATGGGTTTTCTTGGAAACGCTGGTGGCGTCCGGGAAGGTGGTCGCCATCGGGACGTCGGACCTGGACAAGGGCCTCCTGGAGGAGCTGCACAACTGGGCCCAGGTGGGTGTCTGTCTGTCTTTCTCTGGCCTGTCTGTTTGTCCTGGACGGTGTGTGTGTCTGTCTGTCTGTCTCTCTCTCTCTCTCGCTCTATCCCTGACCTGTCTGTCTGTCCTGGACAAGGGCCTCCTGGAGGAGTTGTACGACTGGGACCAGGTGGGTGTCTGTCTGTCTGATCTGTCTGTCTGTCCTGGACAAGGGCCTCCTGGAGGAGCGCTACGACTGGGCCCAGGTGGGTGTCTGTCTCTGTCTCTGAACTGTCTGTCTGTCTGTCCTGTGCTGGGGGTATCTGTCTCTCCCTGACCTGTCTGTCTCTCTCTCCATGTCCAAGGTGAAACCCCACCAGTAACCAGGTCAAACTGAGTGCGTACGCCAACTGTCTGTCTCTCTTTCTCTCTCTCTCTTTCTCTCTGTCCCTGTCCTGTCTCTCTCTCTCTGTCCCAACCAAGCAGTTAACAGTGTCTGTCTGTCTGTCTCTCTCTCTCTGTCCCTGACCTGTCTGTCTGTCCCTGACCTGTCTCTCTCTCTCTCTCTCTCTCTCTCTCTCCCCCGTATCCAAGGTGAAGACCACCAGTAATCAGGTCAACCTGGCGTCCTGTTGTGTGATGCCCCCCGATCTGATGGCCTGTATGTCTCTCTGTCCCTGACCTGTCTGTCTCTCCCTGACCTGTCTCTCTCTCTTCCGTATCCAAGGTGAAGCCCACCAGTAACCAGGTCAACCTGGCGTCCTGTTCTGTGATGCCCCCCGATCTGATGGCCTGTCTGTCTCTCTGTCCCTGACCTGTCTGTCTCTCTGACCTGTCTCTCTCTCTCCCGTATCCAAGGTGAAGCCCATCAGCAACCAGGTCAACCTGGCGTCCTGTTGTGTGATGCCCCCTGATCTGACGGCGTATGCCAAGCAGGCGGGGGTCCAGCTACTGACCCACAACGACCCCAAAGGTGGGTGTCTGTCTGTGATCTGTCTGTCTGTGATCAATTTGTCTGGGGGTGTCTGTCTGTCTGTCTCTCTTTCTCTCTCTCTGTCCCTGACCTGTCTGTCTCTCTCTGACCTGTCTGTCCCCCCTCTAACCTAACCTCCCTCTTCATCTGAGCTGTCTGTCTCTCTCTGACCTGTCTCTCTCTCTCCCTCCCTCTCTTTCCATGTCTGTCTCTCCCTCTAACCTGTCTCTCTCTCTCTCTCCCTCTCTTTCCATGTCTGTCTCTCCCTCTAACCTGTCTCTCTCTCTCTCTCTCTCCTTCCAGAGCTTATCTCGGCGGCGGGCTTCCAGGAGGCGCTGTCTCTCTCTCTCTGACCCGTCTGTCTATCTGTCTGTCTTTGACATGTCTGTCTCCCCTCTAACCTGTCTCTCTCTCTCTCCCTCCCCCCTCTCCCTCTGAGCTGTCTGTCTGTCTTTGACCTGTCTCTCTCCCCCTAACCTGTCTTTCTCTAACCTGTCTGTCTCTCTGTCGTCTTCCAGAGCTCATCACGTCGGCGGGCTTCCAGGAGGCGCTCCGTGAGAGCGCGGCGTTAGCAACGGCGTCCCACGGCGACCCTGACCGCGACCGCTGTGACGCGGCGTCGGCGTGGCGTGGCGCCTCCGCTGGGTCCTGCGCTACGCCATCATCGTCAAGAGCTGCGGCATCATCAAGGCCAAGGGCTACCCGGTCCACGCCACCCGGGTAGCGTAGCGTAGCATAGCATAGTCTGGTGTAGTCGAGGCTAGCATAGTGTAGTGTAGCCTTAGCATAGCATCGTGTAGCCTTGGTTAGCCTGGTTAGCGTAGCGCGGACGACACCTTGGTTAAGTTGAAAGACTTAGCTACGGTTAGTAGCTAAGTCACATGTATGTAATGTGATGTCATGTATGTAATGCTTATGGAGTTGATGGTGGATTAAATCTGTTCCATCAGTTTTCCAGCGACTGACAGAGAGCAGAAACACGCTGCATGGCGCCATCTGTTGGTCGACTGTCGACAGCACAACACATGAGGCCAATGGAGGAAAGCAGAACCATGTGAGAAGATTTCCTCTTCAGTGGTTGAACCTTTCACACATCTGGCACTCCGGATTGTTTCAGCAGCGTAAAAACAAAATGCATTTTTAAATGTTCCAATGTATTTCTATGGGACTGTTAGGGATAGGAATGTATTTCTATGGGACTGTTAGGGATAGGAATGTATTTCTATGGGACTGTTAGGGTTAGGAATGTATTTCTATGGGACTGTTAGGGTTAGGAATGTATTTCTATGGGACTGTTAGGGATAGGAATGTATTTCTATGGGACTGTTAGGGTTAGGAATGTATTTCTATGGGACTGTTAGGGTTAGGAATGTATTTCTATGGAACTGTTAGGGTTAGGAATGTATTTCTATGGAACTGTTAGGGTTAGGAATGTATTTCTATGGAACTGTTAGGGTTAGGAATGTATTTCTATGGAACTGTTAGGGTTAGGAATGTATTTCTATGGGACTGTTCGGTGCCAACATGTTTGACAACATGGTAAGTTAGTGAGTTTCGTTTCTAGGCACACTAGATCGTATCCAGGGGTAATAGAACATTAGTGTAAAAGAACATTAGTTTAATAGAACAGTGTAATAGAACATTAGTGTAATAGAACATTAGTGTAATAGAACATTAGTGTAAAAGAACATTAGTTTAATAGAACAGTGTAATAGAACATTAGTGTAATAGAACATTAGTGTAATAGAACAGTGTAATAGAACGTTAGTATAATAGAACATTAGTTTAATAGAACATTAGTATAATAGAACATTAGTGTAATAGAACATTAGTGTAATAGAACATTAGTGTAATAGAACGTTAGTATAATAGAACATTAGTGTAATAGAACATTAGTGTAATAGAACATTAGTGTAATAGAACAGTGTAATAGAACGTTAGTTTAATAGAACATTAGTGTAATAGAACATTAGTATAATAGAACATTAGTGTAATAGAACGTTAGTATAATAGAACATTAGTGTAATAGAACATTAGTATAATAGAACATTAGTGTAATAGAACGTTAGTATAATAGAACATTAGTATAATAGAACATTAGTGTGAACCAAAGGGGACGTTTTCTTTCCAGTGTTAACACTTCCCTTAGCAACGTCATGACAACCCAAATGTGCAGACAGGCCTAGGAGACGCTGAGAAAATCACCAGGACTCCACTGCCCTCTCTGCAGAGCATCTACCACCGCAGAGTCCACAGGAGAGCCGCCTCCATCCTCAAGGACCCCACCCACCCCCAGCACGGACTGTTCACACTTCTACCCTCAGGCCGGAGGTACAGAAGTGTTAAATGCAGGACCACCAGACTGAAGAACTCCTTCTTTCCCACTGCCATCAGGCTCCTAAACAACCCATAGGAGATTAATATAACCTTACTACCTCAAATAACTGAATTTTCCAGTTTGCATAATTGCACTGCTACATTTGCACTGTTTTATTATTATTATTGCTGCTATTTTATTTTATGCCTTAAATTTTGCTGTCTTGTACATTTGTTTAGTATATATTGTATATTCTTTAGTATTGTATATTTTACATTGGTTGGCATTCTGCGGACAGCAAAGCAAGAATTTCGTTGTACAGGGAAACATGTTTTCTACTGTGCATATGATAATAAACACTTTGAATCTTGAATCTTGAATCTTAACCCTGACCCTGACTCTAACCCTAACCCTAACTCTAACTCTAACTCTAACCCTAACCCTGACCCTGACCCTGACCCTGATCCTGACTCTAACCCTAACTCTAACTCTAACCCTGACCCTGACCCTGACTCTAACCCTAACCCTAACTCTAACTCTAACTCTAACCCTGACCCTGACTCTAACCCTAACCCTAACTCTAACTCTAACTCTAACCCTGACCCTGACCCTGACTCTAACCCTAACTCTAACTCTAACCCTGACCCAAACTCTAACCCTAACTCTAACTCTAACCCTGACCCTGAACCTGACCCAAACCCTAATCATAACCCCAACCCTAACCCGAACCCTGGGACGTTCTCTGTCTCCTTGCAGTAATCTAGAGCAGGAGTCCCCAATTACCGGGCCGCGGACCAGTTTCGGCCGTGGATCATTTGGTACCGGGCCGCACAGAAAGAATAAAAACATTTTAATTTGTATTTTATTTCCATTTTATTGACTATCGCAGTCTGCAGGGTGTTTGAAAAATGACCACTTCCATCTGTGCCACTTTTCCACACTTCTCAGTCGCAGTTTTTTTTCCATGCACCGATAAATGAAGCCCACAAGCTAACCCAGCAAAAATGAGTAAAAAACAAACATTGCTGGAGAGATTCTTTGAAAAGGGGGAAAGACTCTATGATGAGACAGCAGAAGACTCCTAGACTGCCAAAAAAAAAGAAAGCTGCATTTAAAAGAAAATACCTAAGAGTCCTACTTAAATTACGGGTTCATCGCAACAGGTGATTGACATGCCCCAAGCCCGCTCTGTATAATATGTGGCGACCGGCTATCCAACGAGGCCATGAAGCCTTCAAAACTGCTTCGCCACGTAGAGACCAAGCACCCTGCATTAAAAGACAAGTCTTTGGTGTTTTTTTTAAAGAAAAAAACATGAACACGAAGGACAGAAGCAATTATTGAAGGCCACCACATCATCAAATGTGTCTGCACTGAGAGCATCATTCTTAGTGGCTAACCGCATTGCCAAGGCTAAGAAGCCCTTCACTATTGGTGAAGAGTTGATCATGCCTGCCGGTAAGGACACTTCGGGTGTCACTGTCTCCCATCACCCCTAGATGGGACCGTCTCGTTGCAGGGAAACAAGCTCAGTGCTCCCACTGATTCTGTATTATGGTGAGTTGAGTCACTTTTACATTATAAATGTAATAATTAAATGAATAATTAAATTATATAATATGCACTTTATTGTGTTTTGTTATGCGCGTGATTCTTTCCCCCCCGGTCCGTGGAAAAGTAGTCTTGCATGAAACTGGTCCGTGGTGCAAAAAAGGTTGAGGACCGCTGCTCTAGAGCAGGAGTGCCCAACCAGTCGATCGCGGTCTACTGGTAGACCCCGGCCTGATCCCAAGTCGATCACGAGGGGTGTAGGAAAAAATGAAAAAAAAAAAGTCTTTTTTATGTGTAACTGTAAACTGTTTTGTTTTGTTGTAGTTATGCGTCGTTGGATATGTTTTGTTTTGTGTGTGTGTGTGTGTGTGTTATATTTTGTATTAAATGTACACTACAGCCTATCATGAGTCCTTGCCTGCGCACCCTATCAGTCTCTTAAACACGTCCACAAAAAAAAAAAAAGTAGGTCACGTTTAACCTACTGTAGCGCGAGACATGCATGATAGTAAGTTGACAGCTGTCAACAGTAGCTAGCAGCTAGCGATCAGAGCGGTTACGCACTCCTAAACTTTAACATGTCTGAGGGGAAACGAGCCAAGACCTACCATTTTCA
Source organism: Argentina silus (assembly GCF_951799395.1). Lineage (NCBI taxonomy): Eukaryota > Metazoa > Chordata > Actinopteri > Argentiniformes > Argentinidae > Argentina > Argentina silus. The sequence continues at coordinate 2,250,925 of NC_139654.1, read as the reverse complement.
CCCTGAATGGGAGGAAGATTATTTTTGTGTTTATTCTCATTCAAAGCCTGTTTGTTTGATCTGCAATGCAACGGTGGCGTTGGCAAAGAAAGGGAATCTGGAGCGGCATTTTAAAACGGTACCCGGGAGCTACGAGAGGGATTTCCCTGCAAAAACGCCTTTACGCGCCACAAAAGTGCGGGATTTGAAAGCACAGCTTGCAGCACGGCAGTCAATCTTCACCAAACCGAAGACCCAGGGTAAGGCCGCAACTATTGCTTCCTATCGCGTCAGTCACGTCCTTGCTAAACACAAGAAGCCATTCAAAGACAGCGATATTGTGAAGGAAGCCTTTCTCGAGGCAGCGGATAGCCTTTTTGACGACTTTAAAAATAAAACCGAGATCGTGAAGGCCATTAAAGAAGTGCAACTCTCCCGCAATACGACTACAAGGCGATGTGAGGGAATGGCTGTGGATGTGGAGGAGCAACTGAGGAAGGATATTGACGCGTGAGTGCTTTTCCCTCCAATTTGACGAGTCGACTGATATGGTGGATGTGGCACAATTGTGTGTTTTCATCAGGATGGTTTTTGAAGACATGAGCGCCAAGGAAGAGCTACTCACCATTTTGCCATTAAAAGGACACACCAGAGGTGAGGATATGTTTAATGCTTTCATGGGATTTGTTAGCGAGACAAAACTGCCGCTCTTCAAGCTGATCTCCATCACAACTGATGGGGCGCCTGCTATGATGGGCCGCACCAGTGGGTTCATTGCAAAGAAAGTGAATCTTTCCCAGATATCCTGAATTATCATTGTATAATTCACCAGCAAGCGTTGTGTGGAAAGATTTCAAATATGAAAGAAGTGATGGATATTGCAATGAAGATTGTGTGTTCAGTTCGGGCCAGGAGTCTGCAGAGAAGGCTTTTCCGTGCTCACTTGGAGGAGAATGATGCTGAGCACACACGCCTTGCAACCAGCTCCTACACTCCTGACTACGAGAAGCTAGCCTCCTCCTCCCAGTGTCAGGTCTCCCACTAAGGTAGGAAGTGATTTCCTTTTTTCAAACTCAGAGTGTTACGTTCCCACTCCTACATGTGCGTGTATCCTTGTTGTGTTTTGTGTTTCCTTCTGTTTTTCCCTTACCCTGTCACTCTACATTCAGGTGTCCGTCAGCAATTGGCCATTCGTCCCCATCAGTCATCACTGTTCCTGACCAATCAGAGGGCTGTCCGTGTCCTTTAAAAGCTCCGCTGGACTTCCCCTCGGGAGTCAACCCATTTTCACCGTAGTCTTGTGTTTGCTGTCGACTCACTGTTGCCTGGTTGATCGAAACCTCCGACGTACTTGTTTACATCTAGTTTTCTTTTGTTATATTTACGTCATTGTTTACTTATTGTTTTTCTCATAATTTGTCTGTCTGTTAACTGTACGCCATAGGGGTAAGGTGAATAGGTAAGAGACCCATGGGTTTACATTTCCAACACGTAGGCTCACCTCTGTTACAATTCACCAGGTTAGGAGTGGGTGCCGCCCCATGTATGTTCTAGTCTAGTGTAGCATAGCACTTTAGCATAGCCCTGATAGTATAGCTTACTATTGCACTAGTTTAGGACATCACTTTTGTTTATGATTTCTTTGCTTTGGCACCGCTCAAAAAAAGTTCCCTTTTCTCCTTGGCGTGTGTCTTGTGTTGTGTTTTCCCTGAGGAAACAAATAACTGTACATAGTTGAATTGTGGTTTGTGGTTGTTTAATTCCTACAATAAGTCTGATGTACTACCTTTTTGTTGCGACTCCTCTACCGCCCCTAGACGTAGACGAGTTTTCATCTGGAGTCGTAACACAGAGATCTACCTGTTTTGTATCTGGTTTATTTTTCTGTTTGGTTCATATTAAGGTCAGTTATGGCTATTGCTCATCATGCAGATTGGCGTGTGTGTGTGTGTGTGTGTGTGTGTGAGAGAGAGAGCGGGTTTGTGCTACAGCACACTATGCAAACTGGCAACTGTGTGAGAGGAATTTGTCTGTGTGTGTGTTTGAGAGAGGGAGGGTTTGTGATGTGATGTCTAGTGGTTGTGTGACAACAAGAAAAAGTGTTGTGAGGTTAGTTACTGCAGGCTGGAAACGATGTGTGTGGGTTTGCGATGTTGACACTGGACTGGTAGATCTCGGGAGGTTGGCGACTTGAAAAGTAGATCTTGGGTCAAAAAAGGTTGGGCACCCCTGCTCTAGAGGAATTAATTGCCAGCAGAGGGCGCTGCTGTTAAATGTCAATAGTGGCAGAGAGTTTTTCATGATCATTATTTCCTTTTTCTTTGAACAGTTGAGATGATCCCATCTAAGGCTGTTAACAAGGACTTCACCATATATCTGACAGAGAGACGTCTCATCCATGGTTTAGGGTTAGACCAGGGGTGGGCAAACTACGGCCCGCGGGCCACATCCGGCCCGTTTGTCTTTTTAATACGGCCCGCCGAAGATTGGTACAGATTTGAGGGTTGAATATTAATTAAATTACTAAACTGCATTCATTTGACCTTGTCCTGTAATGCCTGGCATTCCACCAGGTAGCGCACTAAGGGGCAGTCATACATTGAGTTGATTTTGCGTAGCCCGGGCTACTCTCTGTTATTACTCTGCTACTGTTCTGAACCCATCTGCAACAATGAGTGGGCCAAAGAAAAGAAAAGTCGACAGTGAGTGCAGAGTGTTTAATAAGGAATGGGAAACTAAATACTTTTTCATTTAAGTCCGGTCAAAGGCTGTATGTCTTATTTGCCAAGAAACCGTTGCGGTTTTAAAGGAATACAACATCAGCCGTCACTTTTCCACCAAACATGCTAATTACGCTAACAACCAGTCAACGCAAGAACGGACAGCTACCGCTTTGAGGTTGGCAGCTAGTTTGCAGGCTCAGCAAAACACCTGTATCCGACAAACTGCCATTCAAGAATCAAGCACGAAGGCAAGTTATTTGCTGGCATTCAAATTAGCAAAGACCAGCAAGCCTTTCTCAGAAGGGGAGTTTCTCAAAGAGTGCATGGTAGAGACAGCAGGTATCTTGTTTCCTGAGAGCAAGAACAAATTTGAAAAAATGAGCTTATCACGCAGGACAGTGACTCGCCGTGTTGAGCTAATTGACGAAGACTTAGCTAGCAAGCTAAACAAAAAAGCGGAGTCATTTACATTATATTCCTTGGCACTGGACGAAAGTAATGACATAAAGGACACCGCTCAGCTTGTCATTTTTATCAGAGGGATTAATGACAATTTTGAGATAACGGAGGAGTTTTTGGCCATGGAATCCCTGAGGGGGAAAACGCGGAAAGATGACTTGTATGACAGCGTTTTGGGGGTCATCAAGAGGCACAAGCTACCTTGGAGTACACTCGCCAACGTTACCACAGATGGATCGCCAAATCTGACTGGAAAAAACGTCGGGCTGCTCAAAAGAATCCAGGAGAGGGTGAAAGAGGACAACCCTGAGCAGGAGGTAATTTTCCTACACTGCATAATCCACCAGGAAGCACTGTGTAAATCCGTATTGCAGCTTGACCACGTAGTGTAGCCAGTTGTAAAACTTGTTAACTTTATTCGAGCGAGGGGACTTCAGCATCGTCAGTTTATTATGTTTCTTGAAGAAACTGACGCTGATCACCAGGACTTGCTTTACCACTCTAATGTCCGCTGGTTAAGTTTGGGGAAAGTATGAGTGAAACGGCGCCACAGGAGTTGCAGTTGGAACTGATTGATCTCCAATGTGACACCGTCTTAAAGGAGAAGTTCAACTCTCTTAAACTGGATGAGTTTTATGCTTCATTAAGCGCAGCCAAATTTCCAAACATCCAAAAGATGGCACAGAGGATGTTGTTTGGCTCTACGTATGTGCGTGAACAGACTTTTAGCGTGATGAACACCAACAAAGCACCCCACAGATCCCAGTTGAGTGATGAACACCTCAGATCTGTTCTGAGAATTGCCACAACAAAACTAACACCAGACTTCGATGCACTGGTCAAAAAGGGTGATCAACAACACTGTTCCCGCTAAAAGTAAATGTAAGTATTAACCCTGTATTTTTTATGTTTATGTTTGATATGTTTATAATTTTTGATATATGTTTTATGTTTGATATGTATGCATCTGGTGCTGGCCCGGCCCGTCTGTCAAATTTTAAAAGTCAATGTGGCCCCTGAGCCAAAAAGTTTGCCCACCCCTGGGTTAGACTGTAGCTCCATCCTCTCATTCAGGACAGCCCAGGCCTCCTTCTTTCTCTCCTGCAGTCTAACCATGACCTCCATCCTGGTCTCTCCTGATCTATGTCGTGACTGATGGGGTTATGGTTGGTAGAAGACATGGATTATCAGCTTCTGATGCATGGATTGAGTAGAAGCAACAGTACAACAAATGATTTTCATTAAACCTAACCCCTAACCGTATGTTTATATATATATCTAACCTAACCCTATGTATGTGTGATTTAGTCCAGGACTAGGCTAGTTCATGTGTACTTAGCCTGTGCTAGTAGAAACATGTAGTTAGCCTGTGCTAGTAGAAACATGTAGTTAGCCTGTGCTAGTAGAAACATTAATGTGTAGTTAGCATGTGCTAGTAGAAACATGTAGTTAGCCTGTGCTAGTAGAAACATGTAGTTAGTCTGTGCTAGTAGAAACATGTAGTTAGCCTGTGCTAGTAGAAACATGAATGTGTAGTTAGCCTGTGCTAGTAGAAACATGTAGTTAGCCTGTGCTAGTAGAAACATGAATGTGTAGTTAGCCTGTGCTAGTAGAAACATTAATGTGTAGTTAGCCTGTGCTAGTTAGTAACGTTCATGTGTAGTTTGCCCATATGCCTGAACTCGTAGAATAGAATAGCTTTTTTTTTCTCAGGTGGAATTACAAACGTCTATCCTTGCTGCAAAGTCCGTTCAACAAGTCATATTGTTGTAAAATAAACCTGTAGTACATTTTGATTAATGGAGATGACAGCAGGAGTTCCCTTTATAAAGCCTTTATTACAGACAACAGAGAGAAGAGAAAATGACTTGAGTTTGAGCTGGTCCACTTGGCCTGCTGGCCGGCCGGGTGCTTCAGGGAACTCAGATACACAACACCACAACACCACCCTAACCTAACCTAACCTTAACCTAACCTTAACCTAACCTAACCCTAACCTTAACACAAACAGGCTTCCACATGTTTGTTAAAGTTACACATATAGTCAGAACGGTCTTTTACTGTTCTGAATTACTGATTAACACACAGTTATCATATATATATATATATATATATATATATATCAGACTATTACTCTTAGCAGTAGGTTTTTAAGCATTATCATTAAAACATTCAATCACTTGCCTTTTTACTTAAATCTAAATCTTCATTGTCCGAAGCAAACAATGGAATAGTATTCTCTTCCTGATGATGCCTTTTTACCGGGTGACCTCATTCTTCTGACATCTCAAACTTAATTTAAAATGTTCTTAAACACCAAATATTCTTACTTAGTTCATATTCTTTCAATGCCAAACATTCCTTCATATTTTAGTTTGTATTCTCAGACTTTCAATGTCCAAATTTGTGCAAAACATCCTAAGTTTGGATTTAACTTGCCTGCCCCCATGATTGATAGATAAGTACTTACATTAAACCAGCTACTGTTATTATAATAATGTCTTGTCAACCCTCACACCATCATCATAAACTTCACATCATAACAGCAACCTTCATTCAATACCAGTTAGCATCCACTCAAAGTCTCCTTCTGCATTTTACTTCCTACTCTTTGAAAGTCAATCCATTTCTTCATCTTCCGATCGATACTCTCAAACTTTCACTGCAAACATGAAGGCCACTGTTGCATTGCATGTTCATATACATATTTCCCGCCCTGATCGATCGATGCAATGAACACAGACACAGAAAAGCATCCCTTCAGAAACCCCAGACACCGAGATAAGATTCAGTTAAAGGTAGACTCAGCGATATGATGTCACCGCGTGGTCTGGTCAACATGGTGTCAGAGCGTGTTCTTTTTTTTAAGGATCAGACAAACAACTTCTTACTTTTAGCTATTTTATTTATGTCAAAATTTCAGGCTTATACAAGGACCACTTTGGCAAGGAACAGCAAGCTGTTAATCTGTAACCAACCCTCCAAAAATGGATGGATTCTAACAGTCACGTAAAGCAGTAACACAAATGATGTGATTGGCTGTTTGGTTGGGGAGAAGCCGTGGTTTAGACTTGGCTCTCCCTTGTTGGTGCACGGGCTGGTCCCAGCCCCTTGGCACACGATTGGTCCCATCAGCGGAGACAGCGCCCTGCTAGTGAGATAACACACCTGCTCTGGTTTGTCCCTCCCTAGTCTGGTACTTTTCCACTACAGCTTTTTGTGTAAACATGTGTTGAAACATCCTTCTTGATAGCCTGGCTTGACCTCTCCATGTATTAATCCAACGTACCACGGGACTAATGCTTGATCCATCTCTCATTTATCAACAGGCCACCACATTAGTAAATTTAGCACACTGCAGTAATGTATTTTTCATTTAGCAAAAATAAACTGTATTTATAAAAATAAATTCCCAACAACGATCTGGTACAGTCTGGTAAACACGGTCTGGTAAACGCCATCAAAACATGTAATTGCATGTTAAAAACACATTAAACTAACGATGTGAAACAACATTCCAGCTCCAAGCAGAAAGAAGGAATGTCTTATCGGCCGGTTTAATGACTAATACCAATGGAAAAAGAAGATTTCTTAAAATACCTCTAAAAAGCAAAACATATTTCAAAATTCTAAAGAAAAGATGTCTTTAACATAATCTAATGAAAAAACAATGCATATCAAAATAAAGAAACAACCGATTAAGCAAAAATATTTCTGAATACAAGTAAAAGCATAAGTAAATAACATTGTTGTTCTATGCTAACATTGTTTTTATTCAAGCAAAGCTCACCTTAGACCTCAGTCTGACCTTAAAAAGCAGAAAACATCCTTCGAAATATAAAAAGCATCAAACCCTTTTTCTATGATAAAACAACATTCATTTTCTTAAAGGGGCAATCTGGGATTCAAACAACGGTCTCCCCGCCAGGCTGAGGGACGGGGCTAGAGAAATGTAACCTCTCAAATTCAGAGACGGAGCGATGGTTGAAATAACTGACCATCCATGACATTTTAAATGGTTTTCACCATGTTAACTTCATGATGGTTTTAACATGTTAACTTCATAATGGTTAGGGTTAGGGTTAGGGTTAAGTAAAACAACCTGATATTTTGTCTTCTGATTCATATTTTGGGGTCAGTTGAAGTCAATTCATGAGGCATTTATAAGTCATATTCTTCAATACTCAATGGCTATCCTGTATATCATTCATTTATGAGTCCCAACATGGATGTACCAATCCCAGATTGCCCCTTTAAAGCTGAGCTAAAATAGCTTCCATGTCTTGTTGCTGGACGTTCAGTTACTCCTGAGGATCCAAATCTGACATCATGATGACATCATTGCTTGGCTTCTCTTCATCAGGCTGAGCTGTTCAACACAGGAATAAAACAACATGATTTTGTATCATTACTGATATTAAATAACATGTGATATTCAATTAAACGCGTGTTACCACATAGTTACCTCATAGTTTCTTAGTAAATACTGGCTAATTACCAGTTAGAACCGGGCTATAAAATAATATACGTGATCCTAGCAACACGACCCTAGCAAGAACAGCTGTCAGTAACGCTAATCTATAACTGCGTGGTGATTGGTCAGAAATGTATCCCCACATGGGACAGGCGCCATCTTCCCCGTCTCTGTCAGAACCAACAGTGAATCAAGGGAGAGGCGTATCTCTAGTTTATACAATCTCTGGTCCTATTCACACAACTACAGGCAACGTTCCCATTCTAACACCAGAGGGCAGTGTTCCCATTCTGACACCAGAGGGCAGTGTTCCCATTCTGACAGCAGAGGGCAGTGTTCCCATTCTGACAGCAGAGGGCAGTGTTCCCATTCTGACACCAGAGGGCAATGTTCCCATTCTGACACCAGAGGGCAGTGTTCCCATTCTGACACCAGAGGGAAGTGTTCCCATTCTGACACCAGAGGGCAGTGTTCCCATTCTGACACCAGAAGGCAGTGTTCCCATTCTGACACCAGAGGGCAGTGTTCAATGACCCTTAGGAGGGTCAGCGAGCTGTAGTGTACTGTAGACAGGGGAGTGTTTAGGAGGGTCAGCTAGCTGTAGGGTAGTGTAGACAGGGGAGTGTTTAGGAGGGTCAGTTAGCTGTAGTGTAGTGTAGACAGGGAAGTGTTTAGGAGGGTCAGCTAGCTGTAGTGGAGTGTAGACAGGGGAGTGTTTCGGAGGGTCAGCAAGCTGTAGTGTAGTGTAGACAGGGGAGTGTTTCGGAGGGTCAGTTAGCTGTAGTGTAGTGTAGACAGGGGAGTGTTTAGGAGGGTCAGCTAGCTGTAGTGTAGTGTAGACAGGGGAGTGTTTAGGAGGGTCAGCTAGCTGTAGGGTAGTGTAGACAGGGGAGTGTTTAAAAGGGTCAGCTAGCTGTAGTGTAGTGTAGACAGGGGAGTGTTTAGGAGGGTCAACTAGCTGTAGTGTAGACAGGGGAGTGTTTAGGAGGGTCAGCTAGCTGTAGTGTAGTGTAGACAGGGGAGTGTTTAGGAGGGTCAGCTAGCTGTAGTGTAGTGTAGACAGGGGAGTGTTTAGGAGGGTCAGCTAGCTGTAGTGTAGTGTAGACAGGGGAGTGTTTAGGAGGGTCAGCTAGCTGTAGTGTAGTGTAGACAGGGGAGTGTTTAGGAGGGTCAGCTAGCTGTAGTGTAGTGTAGACAGGGGAGTGTTTAGGAGGGTCAGCTAGCTGTAGTGTAGTGTAGACAGGGGAGTGTTTAGGAGGGTCAGCTAGCTGTAGTGTGGTGTAGACAGGGGAGTGTTTAGGAGGGTCAGCTAGCTGTAGTGTAGTGTAGACAGGGGAGTGTTTAGGAGGGTCAGCTAGCTGTAGTGTAGACAGGGGAGTGTTTAGGAGGGTCAGCTAGCTGTAGTGTAGTGTAGACAGGGGAGTGTTTAGGAGGGTCAGCTAGCTGTAGGGTAGTGTAGACAGGGGAGTGTTTAAAAGGGTCAGCTAGCTGTAGTGTAGTGTAGACAGGGGAGTGTTTAGGAGGGTCAGCTAGCTGTAGTGTGGTGTAGACAGGGGAGTGTTTAGGAGGGTCAGCTAGCTGTAGTGTAGACAGGGGAGTGTTTAGGAGGGTCAGCTAGCTGTAGTGTAGTGTAGACAGGGGAGTGTTTAGGAGGGTCAGCTAGCTGTAGTGTAGTGTAGACAGGGGAGTGTTTAGGAGGGTCAGTTAGCTGTAGTGTAGTGTAGACAGGGGAGTGTTTCGGAGGGTCAGCTAGCTGTAGTGTAGTGTAGACAGGGGAGTGTTTAGGAGGGTCAGCTAGCTGTAGTGTAGTGTAGACAGGGGAGTGTTTAGGAGGGTCAGCTAGCTGTAGTGTGGTGTAGACAGGGGAGTGTTTAGGAGGGTCAGCTAGCTGTAGTGTAGTGTAGACAGGGGAGTGTTTAGGAGGGTCAGCTAGCTGTAGTGTAGACAGGGGAGTGTTTAGGAGGGTCAGCTAGCTGTAGTGTAGTGTAGACAGGGGAGTGTTTAGGAGGGTCAGCTAGCTGTAGTGTAGTGTAGACAGGGGAGTGTTTAGGAGGGTCAGTTAGCTGTAGTGTAGTGTAGACAGGGGAGTGTTTCGGAGGGTCAGCTAGCTGTAGTGTAGTGTAGACAGGGGAGTGTTTAGGAGGGTCAGCTAGCTGTAGTGTAGACAGGGGAGTGTTTAGGAGGGTCAGCTAGCTGTAGTGTAGACAGGGGAGTGTTTAGGAGGGTCAGCTAGCTGTAGTGTAGTGTAGACAGGGGAGTGTTTAGGAGGGTCAGCTAGCTGTAGTGTAGTGTAGACAGGGGAGTGTTTAGGAGGGTCAGCTAGCTGTAGTGTAGTGTAGACAGGGGAGTGTTTAGGAGGGTCAGTTAGCTGTAGTGTAGTGTAGACAGGGGAGTGTTTCGGAGGGTCAGCTAGCTGTAGTGTAGTGTAGACAGGGGAGTGTTTAGGAGGGTCAGCTAGCTGTAGTGTAGTGTAGACAGGGGAGTGTTTAGGAGGGTCAGCTAGCTGTAGTGTGGTGTAGACAGGGGAGTGTTTAGGAGGGTCAGCTAGCTGTAGTGTAGTGTAGACAGGGGAGTGTTTAGGAGGGTCAGTTAGCTGTAGTGTAGTGTAGACAGGGGAGTGTTTCGGAGGGTCAGCTAGCTGTAGTGTAGTGTAGACAGGGGAGTGTTTAGGAGGGTCAGCTAGCTGTAGTGTAGACAGGGGAGTGTTTAGGAGGGTCAGCTAGCTGTAGTGTAGAGAGGGGAGTGTTTAGGAGGGTCAGCTAGCTGTAGTGTAGTGTAGACAGGGGAGTGTTTAGGAGGGTCAGCTAGCTGTAGTGTAGTGTAGACAGGGGAGTGTTTAGGAGGGTCAGCTAGCTGTAGTGTAGTGTAGACAGGGGAGTGTTTAGGAGGGTCAGCTAGCTGTAGTGTAGTGTAGACAGGGGAGTGTTTAGGAGGGTCAGCTAGCTGTAGTGTAGTGTAGACAGGGAAGTGTTTAGGAGGGTCAGCTAGCTGTAGTGTAGTGTAGACAGGGGAGTGTTTAGGAGGGTCAGCTAGCTGTAGTGTAGTGTAGACAGGGGGGTATTTAGGAGGGTCAACTAGCTGTAGTGTAGACAGGGGAGTGTTTAGGAGGGTCAGCTAGCTATAGTGTAGTGTAGACAGGGGAGTGTTTAGGAGGGTCAGCTAGCTGTAGATGTAGAGGGCAGAGGGTTCTTACCTGGAGCCCTGCAGCATTTCACCACCAGTACGATGGTCACCAGCAGGTAGGGGAACACCACCAGTAAACTACACAGCAGCCTGGGCAGAGACATGAA
>NC_139654.1:2207500-2225000 GCF_951799395.1 Argentina silus | reverse complement strand
GAGAGAGGAAACTGCAGGAAGGGAGTGACAGATGAAAACAACTACAGGAAGTGACGCTGTAGGCAGGTCTGTGGTGCCGTTGAGAGACGATATGCAGGCAGACACAGTTCAGGGTTGGGGTTAGGGTTAGGGTTAGGGTTAAGGTTCAGGGTTAGGGTTAGGGTTAAGGTACAGGGTTAAGGTTAGGGTTAGGGTTAGGGTTAGGGTTAAGGTTCAGGGTTAGGGTTAGGGTTAAGGTTCAGGGTTAAGGGTAGGGTTAAGGTTAGGCATATAGGAAAACATATATAAATATATAAATAAATGAGTGCTTAAGAAATATATCCTCCCCATCTAAAATCAGAGTAAGAAAGATACAATTAAGTGAATAAATAAATAAGTAAATACTTCCCTCATGTATATCTCTAACTTATCTTATTATACAGTCAATCACACTGCTACTGTATGAACTAGCTACAGTCAATCACACTGCTACTGTATGAACTAGCTACAGTCAATCACACTGCTACTATATGAACTAGCTACAGTCAATCACACTGCTACTGTGTGAACTAGCTACAGTCAATCACACTGCTACTGTATGAACTAGCTACAGTACCAATGATACACTATATGAACTACCCATAAGGTTTGTTGTAGTTTAGACTTCACTACCCATAAGGCCTGTTGTAGTTTAGACTTCACTACCCATAAGGCCTGTCGTAGTTCAGACTTCACTACCCATAAGGCCTGTTGTAGTTAAGACTTCACTACCCATAAGGCCTGCTGTAGTTTAGACTTCACTACCCATAAGGCCTGTTGTAGTTTAGACTTCACTACCCATAAGGCCTGCTGTAGTTTAGACTTCACTACCCATAAAGCCTGTTGTAGTTTAGATTAGATTCAACTTTATTGTCATTGTGCAGAGTACAAGTACAGAGATAACGAAATGCAGTTAGCAGAAAAGTACAGTGTGAACAGTATATACAGGTAGTTCAGTATATGTGCAGTATAGTAGTGCAGTATAGTATAAGTAGTGCAGTGTTAACAGTATATACAGGTAGTTCAGTATATGAGCAGTCTTGTAGTGCAGTATAGTATAAGTAGTGCAGTGTTAACAGTATATACAGGTAGTTCAGTATATGAGCAGTATAGTAGTGCAGTATAGTATAAGTAGTGCAGTGTTAACAGTATATACAGGTAGTTCAGTATATGAGCAGTATAGTAGTGCAGTATAGTATAAGTAGTGCAGTGTCAGCAGTATATTAATTAGCAGGAACATTATAAGCAGAATAAATCAAATGCAGTATGAACAGTGTAAGCAGCATATGAGCTGTATGAGCAATGCAGTATAAGCAGTATATATGTATGAACAGTAACATTAGAGTAAATAGCAGAATAAACATGGAACGCCGTATGAACAGTATGTACAGTATGTACAGTACGTACAGTGTATTAACACTAGTATTAAAAGAAAAACCTAAGGATATGTGCATTATGAACACGTCTTGTTCACATCGATGCACAAACCTCCACCTCTGGTCTGACCCGGAGTCCCCCCCCCCCCCCTGCGCCCTGCTGGCTCGGTAGCGTTGTCGGGTCCCTCGCTGTTGGGCCAGGTTTCCGTGAAAACCATCATGTTACAGTCCGTAATCCATGTGTGTGTGTGTGTGTGTGGAGCCGCAGTTCATCCATCTTGTTCGCCAGGGAAGGAACATCGGTGAGGAAAAGGCTTGGTTGTTGTGTTGTTGTTATAGTACATGATATTGGTTCCGCCCGATGCTGTTGTACCCGGACTGAGGGACCGCAGGTAAAACCTACGATGCTTGAATGTACAGATGAACGTCGTGGAATAAAGCCAGTAAAAGAAACCCTGCCCGTTCATTCCTAGTTAGGAATACAAATAAAACACAAACATAACAGTAGTGAGAGTCGATGTGGAGTTATCTCGAGCCGAGCTCTCAGCCCACCTCGGCGATGTTTGCGCGCCGCCATCTTGGTACACGCCCTCCCTGCGTGATTGGTGGATTTGGTAGCAGGCTAGGTTGAGTCGCTCAGACGCTGCCTGTTGATTGGTCGATTCGCACGTCCGTCTTCTTCGCTACACGTGTTGTCGGTATTTACAAACATTTCAGTGACAGTGACATGCGCGCGACGCATGCGCGCCGCCATCTTGGTTTTTGATATCCAGTGGAGTATGTTCCATGTTAACGTAGTCGGGTTATCCAATGGAGTAGGCTGCATGCTAACGTTGCATTCATAGCCGGTGGAGTATGCTAAATGCTATTGTTGTATTCTTATCCAGTGAAGTAGGCTACATGCTAATATTAGCACTGCATCGCGCGCATGTCACTGAAATGTTTGTCAATACCGACAACACGTGTGGCGAAGAAGACGGACGTGCGAATCGACCAATCAAAAGGCAGCGTCTGAGCGACTCAACCTAGCTTGCTACCAAATCCACCAATCACGCAGGGAGGGCGTGTACCAAGATGGCGGCGCGCATACATCGCGAAGCCCGCTGTCTCGCTGAATTAGTGGTTATTTGCGTGTTTATTTCAAGTATTCTCGCTAAAAACAGTTTAGCGTCCATATCGTACAGCCGACGACAACTTTTGGACATCGGCTCCGGCGTTCCAGACATCTTTATCGACGCAATACCGTGAGATCTGCTGGACTGGGGAGTCCACCCTGTCAACTACAGACACTGAGGTGAGGTCTCAGACTGTTCTTGTTGTCAGACACGTCATTCCTGAGTGTCTGTTACATTATCATTCTATGGAATCAATGATACTTGCACAGAAATGGTCAATAATTGAGACAGACAATGTACATTATCTTCCAATCAATTCTGATATAATGTGTGTGTGTGTGTGTGTGTGTGTGTGTGTGTGTGTGTGTGTGTGTGTGTGTGTGTGTGCGCGTGCGTGTGGTGGCAGGGGGGGCTGCTCTGTCTGCACCCAGTGAATATGTTTCCATCCTCAATTCCTGACCCACCTGGCCTTAGATCAGCTCACATAATACTGCACTAACCCAATAGCTAGCAAATACATTATACCAGACGTAGAAATCCAGTGACTACAAATGTATCCATGGTTGCTTGCTCCCCTGTTGAGAGCAACTATAACTCTCAATCATGAATTCTTATCATAATGCACCACAGTGATCGTTTGGCTTCATGTATTTATTTGTATTCCTCATTCAGGCTGAATGGATGTCACCTCACAGAGAGATGCTGTGAAGCGTTGGCCTCAGCTCTCAGCTCAGACTCCTGCCACCTGAGAGAGCTGGACCTCAGTAATAATGATCTATGTGATGGGGGGGTTAAGCTGCTCTCTGCTGGACTGGGGAGTTCACACTGTGAACTACAGACACTGAGGTGAGGTCTGAGACTATTCTTGTTGTCAGACACATCATTCCTAAGTAACATTATCATTCTATGGAATCAATGATACTTGCACTGAAAGGCTCAATAATTGAGACAGACAAAGGACATTATCTTCCAATCAATTCCTATAGTGTGTGTACGTGTGCATTTGTGTGTGTTTGTGTGTGTGTGTGTGGTGGGAGGGGGTCTGCTCTGTCTTCACTCTCTGAATATGTTGCCCTGGTCAAATCTTGACCCACCTGGCCTTAGATCAGCTCATGGGACTACACAATACTGCACTAACCCAATAGCAAGCAAATACATTATACCAGACTTAAAAATCCAGTCACTATAAATGTATCCATGGTTGCTTGCTCCAATGTTGAGAGCAATTTTAACTCTCACTCATGAATTCTTGCACCACAGTGATCGTTTGGCTTCATGTATTTATTTGTATTCCTCATTCAGGCTGAATGGATGTCACCTCACAGAGAGATGCTGTGAAGCGTTGGCCTCAGCTCTCAGCTCAGACTCCTGCCACCTGAGAGAGCTGGACCTCAGTAATAATGATCTAGGTGACGGGGGGGTGAAGCTGCTCTCTGCTGGACTGGGGAGTCCACACTGTCAACTACAGACACTGAGGTGAGGTCTGAGACTATTGTTGTTGTCAGACACATCATTCCTAAGTGTCTGTTACATTATCATTCTATGGAATCAATGATACTTGCACAGAAAGGGTCAATGATTGAGACAGACAATGTACATTATCTTCCAATCAATTACTATATAATTTGTCTGTGTGTGTATGTAGTGGGAGGGGGGGGCTGCTCTGTCTTCACTCTCTGAATAAATTTACTCTCCTCAAATCCTGACCCACCTGGCCTTAGATCAGCTCATGGGACTCCACAATACTGCACTAACCCAACAAATACTATCAAATAACTAGCAAATACATTATACCAGACGTAGAAATACAGTCACTACAAATGTATCCATGGTTGCTTGCTCCCCTGTTGAGAGCAGCTATAACTCTCACTCATGAATTCTTGCACCACAGTGATCGTTTGGCTGCATGTATTTATTTGTATTCCTATTTCATTCATATGTGGCCTTTCAACTGGCAAATGAAGAGGATTTAAAGCTCCACATGTACATTAGAGAGCAATAATCAGATTCTTGATATCACAGTGACACTATTTCCCCAGGTTGTCAGGCTGTGGAGTCCCAGAGGAAGGCTGTGTTTCTCTGGCTTCAGCTCTGAGGTCTAATCCCTCCCACCTGAGAGAGCTGGACCTCAGCTACAATCACCCAGGAGACTCAGGACTGGCGCTGCTCTCTGCTGTACAGAAAGATCCACTCTGTAAACTACAGACACTCAGGTAAAGGCTGAATATGTGGCTGGACGTATCAATGAGATTAATGCACTGTATCTATTTTCCACATAATTGTGAGTGTGTCATTCAACCTCTGTGGGTTCTTCTGTGGTTGATATAGTGTGGACCATGGTGGAGAGTGCAGGCTCAAACCTGGGCTGATCAGATGTAAGTCACCAACGCTGTAGAGAATAGGACTGTGATATTACTCAAGAACCAGGGTACAGCAGAGTTCAAACAGAGCACCAGTATTGTATTCATATGTAAATCTAAAATATTAGTAAATGTGAGTTAGTTGTATCCCTTGTAAAACATTTTAAATTAATAAGTCATATTTTGTGAAAAAATGAATGTTGCCATAACATGATCACATGTGAATATTGTAAGTTATTCAGTTGTATTGATTTGATGATTATTTTTGGCCTCTCAATCAGATGCCTGTGAGCTCACACTGGACCCAAACACAGCACACACACTCCTCTCTCTGTCTGAGGAGAACAGAAAGGTGACACGGGGGAGAGAGAAGCAGCCGTATCCTGATCACCTAGAGAGATTTGGAGGCTGGCCACAGGTGCTGTGTAGAGAGGGTCTGACTGGGCGCCGTTACTGGGAGGTAGAGAGGAGTGGGAGAGAGCCTGTTATAGGAGTGACATATAAAGGAATCAGCAGGAGAGGAGGGGGTAAAGACTGTATGTTGGGATTCAATGACAAGTCCTGGAGTCTGTTCTGCTCTGATGACAGTTACTCCGCCTGGCACAATAATAAGAAGAAGACTGACATACCTGTCCCCTCCTCTGGCTCCCACAGAGTAGGAGTGTATCTGGACTGGCCGGCCGGCACTCTGTCCTTCTACAGCGTCTCCTCTGACACACGGACCCTCCTGCACACATTCCACTCCACATTCACTGAGCCCCTCTACCCAGGGTTTAGGCTTTGGGGCGATGACTGGTCAGTGACCCTGTGTAAACTAGTCTAAGGAAGATCACACTGAACACCAAAGGCTCAAAGATGACGGATCAGAACATGATGCTGTTGGATAGTGGTGTGTTTTCACTGAGATGTTGGATGTTCAGATGTTCCCTCTCCCAGTGTGTAGGGTGTAGGGTGTAGTGTGTAGGGTGTAGGGTGTAGTATGTAGGCTGTAGTGTGTAGCGTGTAGTGTGTAGGGTGTAGTGTACAGTGTGTGGTGAACAGTGTGTCGTGTCAGTGTAGCTCTTGAGATGAGTAGCCCTGCCTGAGACCTGTCAGCCCAAATGTCTTCCTCGGACCACAAGGAGAGAGTGGATGTATAGAAGAAATTCAACTGACAGTGAAACAATCCAGATGAATGATTAGATGATCAAATCAGACTGATGATGAACTCTGAGAATAACACAGGAGAGAGTGTCTGTATGTATATAAGAGTTGGTTAGATTGGGTGTTTGAGTTGTGATGCTGGATCACGTTGCTGTGTGTAAGATAGCAGGGAGTGGATGTGAAGACAGCTCTCCTTCTCTGTCAGTACAACATGGACATGTTCTGTAATTCACTTTCCATAGATTCCTTCACCTGTCTCTCTATCCAACGTACATGTTGTTCCTTCTCCTGTGTGTGTAAGAGTTGGTTAGATTGGGTGTTTGAGTTGTGTCACCGAGTCTAGCACGTCCTTTCCCCGGCCTGAACACCATTCCCAACGTTCCCCAGTTAAGCACGGCAGGATCGGCCCGAGGTTCGAGAGCAACCTTGGTGAATCACCATGACACTGCTAGAAAGAGAAAAAGCTTAGCAGCCGGGGGCCCGACCTGACGAGGGACACCGCGGCTGAGGATGTTCCTGAAACACATTTTATCTTCCATCTATCCCTCAAATAGGTGCAACTGCATAACTGCTTATGGATGATAAGTTGATTAAAATAGGTGCGACCGCATAACTGCTTATGAATGATAAGTTGATTCAAATAGGTGCAACTGCATAACTGCTTATGAATGATAAGTTGATTCAAATAGGTGTGACTGCATAACTGCTTAAGAGGAACTAGAGTGTGAGTGTATGACCCCGTGTCAACATGTCTGCTTAGGCCTCATTGTGATGACGGCATGCTACCAATGAAAGTACTATGAATATAAGAATACCAATGTTTGATTGCGTGAATCTTACTCAGGGATGATTACTGATGTATGATACTATATTACTGACGTTTATTTTGATGATACAGAGTTTTATTATTGCATATAAGGGGATATTATATAGGGCCTTCGGGGTGAAGTATGTCAGGTGGTGGGAATCCCCAACAAAAAGTACTACTGTGTCCATAATCAAGTATGAGAATGATAACAATGATTAAGTGTAACAATGTGAAGTATAGAGTGATTTATTGGTTTTGATCTATTGATATGTGTGATTACTATACTGTATTACTGTTTGGATGTATTGTATTGATGTTGATGAGGTTTTGTAACACTGAGAGTTGAGGGACAGAGAAAGTTCCTTAAAAGGACTTCCCCAAAAGCACTTCCTTATTTACTTTAGAAGGAAGCTACTTAGCTACTAGCTTAGCTTAGCCACGGTTCTAGCTAATCGCTCAAAGGGTTAAACACCGCTCTGTTTGTAGACAAAGAAGATGTCACATGTGAGGAATCTTGGGTCTGTTAGTAAACAGAGATTATGTCATATGGGAGGAGTTTTGGATCAAAAGCAGAGTATAAAAAGAGCTCCCCGGAGCAGCGCAGCGGTCATTCCCCGCTGAGGAGCGTTAAAACCTGAAGAACCGGAGCAGGACGGAGCGTGTTGGATACCTCACCCCGGGGTGGAACTGGAGCTCTCATAGTCTGGTGCCCGAGAAGTTCTCCGTGGCCGGAGTTCACACTCTGATCAAATCCTGACTAACGGACTCGCCACTGGATTGCAACAGAGGACCTGACGGACCTTTCTTTGAGGAAGAACGGACTTAGAGGAAAAGCTGAGACCGGTAGAGCAGTTTCAGGGGGCAAAGCTGAGACACTCTGCGGGAATCAGAGTCCCTCGGCCAGGTGGGCATAACACCGGCTCTTTACCACAGCCGTGGCGGAAAGAGGAACCGGCTTCACTCGACGGAGAGGAACTGGGACTTCTCTAAATTTCACAGACAAGTAGATTAGGCAGAGGAGGGATAGAGGTAGAGATTTTATTCTTTTCTAATTTTGATCATTTTTATATTTTCATCATTTTTATATTTTAATACTCTGTCTGTAACCCATTTTTATGATAACTTAGCTATGCTGTAATGCTTTAAGCCATTATTAAACAATCTACCCTGCATTTAAAGTAACAGTTTTCTAAACTCAATTTTTTTAAATGTTATTTTTATTGAACTATTCCATTCATCAAAAGTATTTTTACCTCCTCCTGGTGACATAAAAGGTTATAGATTACTGTGCATATTTCATCATAGGATCTGAATGGTTATATCTAGCCCATCATTACCTGCTTTGGGTAAATTGTACTTACCGATAAACACCTTTCCGCAACCACACCAACTTGCACTCATATAAGATTAGAGCAGTCGTTAACCATAGAGGTTACCCACTTCTGTGTACGGTTTTCGGGGGAGTTTTCAGTTCAACTGAAGTGGGTAAAGGAAGTCAATGGAGGAACTATGGGACGTAGACTGTTAACAGCGGAGTGAGTCTAATCCACACCAACCTACACCGGACCTGTTAGGAAGTAGCTTACAGGGTAAGACCCTGCAGGCTGAGGTCCATACCTGTTAGTCGGAGGGTTGGTCCGGGGTCCTGTACAGGGCCTGACTGCCGGGAGACAGTAGTTGAATCACTAGTAGTTGAATCACTAGTAGTTGAATCACTAGTAGTTGAATCACTAGCAGTTGAATCACTAGCAGTTGAATCATCACTAGCAGTTGAATCACTAGTAGTTGAATCATCACTAGTAGTTGAATCATCACTAGTAGTTGAATCACTAGTAGTTGAATCATCAGTAGTTGAATCACTAGCAGTTGAATCACTAGTAGTTGAATCATTAGTAGTTGAATCATCACTAGTAGTTGAATCATTACTAGTAGTTGAATCACTAGTAGTTGAATCATTAGTAGTTGAATCATCACTAGTAGTTGAATCATTACTAGTAGTTGAATCACTAGTAGTTGAATCATCAGTAGTTGAATCACTAGTAGTTGAATCACTAGTAGTTGAATCACTAGCAGTTGAATCATCACTAGTAGTCGAATCACGAGTAGTTGAATCACAACACAGCAAAATCGACAGACTCAAATTAACTCTTCTAATAGAGTTAATTTCAACACTTTTAAAGTGTCCGGAGGGGTCCACTCCCCACAGAGTGAATTTAACACTTTTGAAAGTGTTGCCATGTTTACACTATAATAGAGTTAATATCAACTCTTTCTATAGTTGACATTTAACACTGCTAAACACTTACCAGTGTTAAATTTGTTCAACACCAGTGCTTAGTGTTAGAAATTAACATTATAATTGAGGTAATATCAACTCTTTCTATAGTTGAAATTTAACAATGCTTAACACTTACCAGTGTTACATGTTTTCAACTCCAGTGCTTAGTGTTAGAAATTAACTCTCTCAGTGTGATTTGTTATATATATGTATAAAACTATAAAAGGAGTTGCCTCATTAACACTATAAAGTGAAAATATGCTACTTTACAATTAAAATAAAATATTGAAATATTTTAATAATTCGGTGATGAACCAATTAAAAATAAGAATGACATACAAGTTGATTGCTTTATAAAAAAACATGTTTTATTTTGTTATCATCCAGATCTTGATGGCAGATAAATAGAAGACAAAACAAAGACAATTTAAATGTTCACGTCACACTAGCTCCCTTCTGTAGGTAAGCAAAGGTACAAAGTAAATATGCATGGTTTTTATTACTAAGCATTTCATCACATCTTATTTACAGATGGAATGAACAAAATTAGATGATGTATGTCACAGAATAGTACCAGACTTTGAGGCTTATTCATTCAAAATAAAAAATAAAAAATAATGTAACAACTTCACTGTGACAACTTTGTGACAGAAGTGCAATCTGTATTTACTGAGAACTTTTCTACATATAAGAATAGGGCACTATGTATGCTTTGTGACTATTCTCATTAGAGGACTGCTTGTCAAATGGTTTGAAGTGAGTCAGTTCATCCACGCAGATAACAGAAAACTCATCCATTTGGTCTTCTATACAGTAGGCATTAAAGTGGTCATCATAGTACATTGTTTCTACATTACAGGCTATTATGAAAGCACGCTCTTCGTATATAATAATATCACAGATCTTTTTGAAAGCGGGGAGATCATCGGTACATCCAGTGCATATGAACAAATCAACCTGGTACTCAGGACCATCATTTCTGACCCAGTTGGTGCTTGAAACACTTGAACATGCTTCTAAATATAATGTCTGACTAAGTTCTTCCCCACCTTGCAAGGTGCTGATTGTTTTTGATGTTGTAGGACCAAATTCAGATCGTCTAAAACAATAATATTCAAATTGAAACGTCAGTTGGCGCTGATGCTGCTTCACCAATGATTTGGTGAGATTTTTGAAATCTTTACCACATTTTTTGAAAAATGTGTGTTTGGCTTCAAATCGCATGCACCACATATGGATAAGAGGGCCAATTTGTTGTATGCATCTCGGATAGTGTATCATCAAATGGTGCTTGGGGATCAACTTCTTGTCGGGAAACAATGCTTTGAACAGAGTATGGTGATCACAGATCAGATGTTTCAAGTAAGATATCATCCCATCAGTTATGGTGTAGGAAAACACTATATTGACTATCTGTATTAGAAGGAGCAGAAAGTTCCAGTGACTGTTATCCCTTTTAATGACATCACCCAATATAAGTGGAGTGTTGCGCAGAAGACACCATGACTGGACGGCATTCTGACCCGGGTGTTTGCTCTTATCATCCATCTTTAACCCACTTGGTTTGTTTTTATGTTCTGTGTAACCGTAATTAAAGCTCTGTATCCTGTCTGACAATGAGTTCAAAGAGACATAGCCCTGTTTAACAAGGTACTCAAAAACCAGCTTAAGTTCATACTGTACCACACCCTCTAGCAAATCATGCATTATATCAACAGCATAGTTATCAGTGTTATGGAAATACTCTAATGAATTGAGCACACATGACTTTTTAACATCATATAATGACCGCAGTTCAGGATTTTCATTGAGTGCCCTACAATGTTCAGTATGAAAGATTCCACAAACCCCAACAAGCTATTTAAAGCCAGATTATATCCTGTTACTTGAATTACTGAGCCAAACAATGGTTGTTCAAAACAAGGAAGCTGTATTCCTTCGGTTTCTAAGATTTTCAGGTCATCAATAAGAGGCTTTAGTGTCACATCAAAACCATATGTCTTCAGATCTTCAGTGTAGAATAGAGCTGCAAGATGTACATTCATCAGTACTGAGTTACACTTGGGTGGAAGATTTTTTAGAGTAAAGTAGACACCCCCAATTTTGTGTATTACCTTCTTGGAACCTAGAGAGTTAGCAGTTTCAAAATCGTCGTAATAGAGTAGAATCTGTAAAGCATGCTTTTGCTGTGAGAACAGGGCATGGTTTTGGAAATATGACCCATCATTGATGTCTTTGTAAATACCATTTTCACTTTGTTTGTCCTGTAAAAAGCTCTCTCTTACTTGGCTGTTTTTGAATATGGATTTGAGTGTACCCAGAATCGGCACATACATGCACTTGTTTGTTACAGGAACCTGATTGTAGACACCTGTAGTTCTATCTCTGCGCAAATCCAGTCTCACCCCAAGGACATATTCTTTAGGTTCAACAATTTCCCATTTTTCATTGTAATATTTATGCCTCTTTGCCCCCGTGTTTAATTCTGAAAAAGGATTACCTAATTGATCAAAACAGTGCTCTATTTTTTGAGAAATGTCTGAACTCTTAGTTTCAGGAGAAACCGTTTTGAGAACTGCTACTCGTGCTTGGCTTTGGACGTCATTAATGACTTCTTCCATTGAACTCAAAAGATAGTGAAAATGATGTAACGCGACCTTCAACATTTTTTTTTATAACAGTACACGAAACAAACGCTAGGTAGCATAGTTTGTCGGCTCTATCACTGCACAACATTACTGCTGGCTAACATTAGTCCTAGCTAAGCTTGAGTAAAAACTGCAGTCTAAACATCATACCAAGGTCTAAATACGTATTTGCATAACAATATCACTCATGGTCATCTATTTAAATGTATATTGTATGTCGCTTTCGACAAAGGTGTCTGTGAAAAACCAAAAATGTAAATGTAATTAACGGTTACTTACGGCCACCACGCAAAAAGTCAAATGGCCGATTTCTTTTGCCTGCCGTGGATTCCAGCGAGGGGAGGAGGGAGGGGTGGGGTCATTCACTCCTCACACTCTAGGCGGTGACATTCTAATGTCTGTGGCTAACCGCAAGGCACGCTTTACACTGGAGGTGTTCAAATTAAGTGTCGGAGATCTTCAATGTGACACTATGACAGTTGATTTCAAGAAAACGGTTATAACACTCCATTTTGACACCAACTCTTTCATGCTACAGTGTGAAATCGAACAGATTAGACAACATACAGAGTTAGATCAACTCCAAGTAGAGTGAGATTGACTCAATTCTCATTAACACCAGAAATGTAACTCTGCTGAATTTGCTGTGTGGTTCACTGTTGTTCAGGGAGGCTATAGCCTAACAATGAAGACTTTTGTGTACTGTACTTGACTTGTTTCCTCATACCGTGAGCTACACATTTGAACAAAAATAGCCTCAACAACAACAACAACAGCAATAAAAACAACCTAAAAAATAAGCGCTGTCATATTTCTGTAAGATTCTTACCTTTTGGTAACGGAAATCAGCTTCTGTGTATTTGCGTTACTATCGAGGTTAAGGTTCCGTCTCGTGAGAGGAATCTGCTTCTTTCTCTGTGTTGTGTGTAATGAACTGGACTATGACCAGAAACTGGTCATGTAAATCATCTTGCTGACTTCCTCCCTCTGCTGGCTGTGTGGGTGTGTGTGAGGGTGTGTATGTGTGTGTGGGTGTGTGTGGGTGTGTATGTGTGTGTATGTGTATGTGTATGTGTATGTGGGTGTGTGTGTATGTATGTATGTATGTATGTATGTATGTATGTATGTATGTGTGTGTGTGTGTGTGTGTGTGTGTGTGTGTGTGTGTGTGTGGGGGGGGGGGGGGTAACTCAGTTGTGGGGGACAACATGTTTACTCCACACTTGTT
The DNA here is from genome assembly GCF_951799395.1 of Argentina silus. NCBI lineage: Eukaryota > Metazoa > Chordata > Actinopteri > Argentiniformes > Argentinidae > Argentina > Argentina silus. The sequence continues at coordinate 2,212,026 of NC_139654.1, read as the reverse complement.
ATGGTTTGGTTTGATGCGGCTCATCATGACACAGTCACACACCTGGTCCTCTGTGGCTCATCATGACACAGTCACACACCTGGTCCTCTGTGGCTCATCATGACACAGTCACACACCTGGTCCGCTGTGGCTCATCATGACACAGTCACACACCTGGTCCTCTGTGGCTCATCATGACACAGTCACACACCTGGTCCTCTGTGGCTCATCATGACACACCTGGTCCTCTGTGGCTCATCATGACACAGTCACACACCTGGTCCTCTGTGGCTCATCATGACACAGTCACACACCTGGTCCGCTGTGGCTCATCATGACACAGTCACACACCTGGTCCGCTGTGGCTCATCATGACACAGTCACACACCTGGTCCTCTGTGGCTCATCATGACACAGTCACACACCTGGTCCGCTGTGGCTCATCATAACACAGTCCCACACCTGGTCCTCTGTGGCTCATCATGACACAGTCACACACCTGGTCCTCTGTGGCTCATCGTCACACAGTCACACACCTGGTCCTCTGTGGCTCATCATGACACACCTGGTCCTCTGTGGCTCATCATGACACAGTCACACACCTGGTCCTCTGTGGCTCATCATGACACAGTCACACACCTGGTCCTCTGTGGCTCATCATGACACAGTCACACACCTGGTCCTCTGTGGTTCAGTTGGTAGAGCACAGCGCTAACAATGCTTAGGTTGTGGGTTTGATTCCTGCTGGGACCATATATACTGAAATGTATGCACTCACTGCAATGTAAGTCGCTTTGGATAAAAGCGTCAATAAAATGGCAGATATATATATATCACAGTATTCCAATAATATTATGTGCTGTGCGTATTATTATCAAGTACCATCAATGTTATTTATTTATTTATGTTTAGCACATTTTTCCTCTTTCAAGCCATTTTACACCAACAGGGGGAAAACCTGGGGAGTGACACTCTCAGCCGCGAGCCTGTTTTTCTTTGTATTATCTGACCACCGGTTTGGGGACCAGTCTAGTAAAGGGAGGGGCCGAGCTGTAGGAGACGCTCTCTCAGCTGGTCCTGGAGAGTAATAATACAAATCACCTCTCACTTTCACCTCCTCCGTGAGGTGAAGGAGGTCTCCTTGTAACTCGATGAGCCGAAGATGCCCAGCTCTACGACAGAGCACAGACGATACGTGAACTATCAGGATTTCCATGAAAGAAACAGCATAAGTAAAAACAAGTTCATCTTTATTTAAAAGTTTAACGCGAAAAAAAACACGAAAGTGTTTCAGGGTTTTTTTGATGATCATGACACTTTGTCTCCCGGCAGTTCAGGCCCTGTACAGGACCCCGGACCAACCCTCCGACTAACAGGTATGGACCTCAGCCTGCAGGGTCTTACCCTGAACAGGACCCCGGACCAACCCTCCGACTAACAGGTATGGACCTCAGCCTGCAGGGTCTTACCCTGTAAGCTACTTCCTAACAGGTCCGGTGTAGGTTGGTGTCGATTAGACTCACTCCGCTGTTAACAGTCTACGTCCCATAGTTCCTCCATTGACTTCCTTTACCCACTTCAGTTGAACTGAAAACTCCCCCGAAAACCGTACACAGAAGTGGGTAACCTCTATGGTTAACGACTGCTCTAATCTTATATGAGTGCAAGTTGGTGTGGTTGCGGAAAGGTGTTTATCGGTAAGTACAATTTACCCAAAGGAGGTAATGATGGGCTAGATATAACCATTCAGATCCTATGATGAAATATGCACAGTAATCTATAACCTTTTATGTCACCAGGAGGAGGTAAAAATACTTTTGATGAATGGAATAGTTCAATAAAAATAACATTTTTAAAAATTGAGTTTAGAAAACTGTTACTTTAAATGCAGGTTAGATTGTTTAATAATGGCTTAAAGCATTACAGCATAGCGAAGTTATCATAAAAATGGGTTACAGACAGAGTATTAAAATATAAAAATTATGAAAATATAAAAATCTCTACCTCTATCCCTCCTCTGCCTAATTTACTTGTCTGTGAAATTTAGAGAAGACCCAGTTCCTCTCCGTCGAGTGAAGCCGGTTCCTCTTTCCGCCACGGCTGTGGTAAAGAGACGGTGTTATGCTCCCCTGGCCGAGGGACTCTGATTCCCGCAGAGTGTCTCAGCTTTGCCCCCTGAAACTGCTCTACCGGTCTCAGCTTTTCCTCTAAGTCCGTTCTTCCTCAAAGAAAGGTCCGCCAGGTCCTCTGTTGCAATCCAGTGGCGAGTCCGTTAGTCAGGATTTGATCAGAGTGTGAACTCCGGCCACGGAGAACTTCTCGGGCACTAGACTATGAGAGCTCCAGTTCCACCCCGGGGTAAGGTATCCAACACACTCCGTCCTGCTCCAGTTCTTCAGGTTTTAACGCTCCTCAGCGGGGAATGACCGTTGTGCTGCTCCGGGGAGCTCTTCTTATACTCTGCTTTTGATCCAAAACTCTTAGAAAACATCTCTGTTTACTAACAGACCCAAGATTCCTCCCACGTGATCCTCTCTGTTTACTAACAGACCCAAGATTCCTCCCACGTGATCCTCTCTGTTTACTAACAGACCCAAGATTCCTCACACGTGATCCTCTCTGTTTACTAACAGAGCCAAGATTCCTCACACGTGATTCTCTCTGTTTACTAACAGACCCAAGATTCCTCCCACGTGATCCTCTCTGTTTACTAACAGAGCCAAGATTCCTCCCACGTGATCCTCTCTGTTCACTAACAGACCCAAGATTCCTCACATGTGACATCTTCTTTGTCTGCAAACAGAGCGGTGTTTAACCCTTTGAGCGATTAGCTAGAACCGTGGCTAAGCTAAGCTAGTAGCTAAGTAGCTTCCTTCTAAAGTAAATAAGGAAGTGCTTTTGGGGAAGTCCTTTTAAGGAAGTTTCTCTGTGCCTCAACTCTCAGTGTTACAAAACCTCATCAACATCAATACAATACATCCAAACAGTAATACAGTATAGCAATCAAATATCATAGATCAAAACCAGTAAATCACTCTATACTTCACATTGTTACACTTAATCATTGTTATCATTCTCATACTTGATTATGGACACAGTAGTACTTTTTGTTGTGGATTCCCACCACCTGACCTACTTCACCCTGTAGGCCCTATATAATAACCCCTTTTATGCAATAATAAACCTCTGTATCATCAAAATAAACGTCAGTAATATAGTATCATACATCAGTAATCATCCCTGAGTAAGATTACACAATCAAACATTGGTATTCTTCTATTCTTAGTACTTTCATTGGTAGCATGCCGTCATCACAATGAGGCCTAAGCAGACATGTTGACACGGGGTCATACACTCACACTCTAGTTCCTCTTAAGCAGTTATGCGGTCACACCTATTTGAATCAACTTATCATTCATAAGCAGTTATGCAGTCACACCTATTTGAGGGATAGGTGGAAGATAAAATGTGTTTCAGGAACATCCTCAGCCGCGGTGTCCCTCGTCAGGTCGGGCCCCCGGCTGCTAAGCTTCTTCTCTTTCTCTTGCCGTGTCGTGGTGATTCACCAAGGTTGGTCTCAAACCTCGGGCCGATCCTGCCGTGCTTAACTGGGAAACGTTGGGAATGGTGTTCAGGCCGGGGAAAGGACGTGCTAGACTCGGTGACACAACTCAAACACCCAATCTAACCAACTCTTACACACACAGGAGAAGGAACAACATGTACGTTGGATAGAGAGACAGGTGAAGGAATCTATGGAAAGTGAATTACAGAACATGTCCATGTTGTACTGACAGAGAAGGAGAGCTGTCTTCACATCCACTCCCTGCTATCTTACACACAGCAACGTGATCCAGCATCACAACTCAAACACCCAATCTAACCAACTCTTATATACATACAGACACTCTCTCCTGTGTTATTCTCAGAGTTCATCATCAGTCTGATTTGATCATCTAATCATTCATCTGGATTGTCAGATGCATTTCCATCAAAAAAACTATGTAAGCTTCTATTTTTTGTCACTCTATTGCAGTCTATTTTACTATCAGATGCATTTGATTTAATTTAATATAATATATATATATATATATATATAGTAAAAAATAATATAACTACACACAACAATCCTACACACTACACCCTACACACTACACACTGGGAGAGGGAACATCTGTACATCCAACATCTCAGTGAAAACACACCACTATCCAACTGCATCATGGTATGATCCATCATCTTTGAGCCTTTGGTGTTCAGTGTGATCTCCCTGAGACTAGTTAACACAGGGTCACTGAACAGCCCTGGTACCAAAGCCAAAACCCTGGGTAGAGGGGCTCAGTGAATGTGGAGTGGAATGTGTGCAGGAGGGTCCGTGTGTCAGAGGAGACGCTGTAGAAGGACAGAGTGCCGGCCGGCCAGTCCAGATACACTCCTACTCTGTGGGAGCCAGAGGAGGGGACAGGTATGTCAGTCTTATTATTATTGTGTATGGCGCAGTATCTGTTACCAGAGCAGTACAGACTCCAGGACTTGTCTTTGAATCC
>NC_139654.1:2137500-2200000 GCF_951799395.1 Argentina silus | reverse complement strand
CTTCTCCTTGATATACTTGACTGTTTCCTCATTGGTCTGTGAGCTGCTTCCTGTCTGTGTCAGAAGGCCTTGTCGGAGATTGGACTGATTGGACTCCAGTGAGAGGCCCAGGAGGAAGCGCAGGAAGAGGTCAAGGTGACCATTCTCACTCTGTAAGGCCTTGTCCACTGCACACTTGTGCAAGTCAACCAGAGGTTTGCGTATGAGTGATGACCAAAACTTCCAGTGTGAGGATTTGTCCAGTGGATTCTCATTCCTGTTGCTGAATGTGAGGAACACATATAAAGCAGCAAGAAACTCCTGGATGCTCAGATGCACAAAGGTGAACACCGGCCTCCGACTGGTCTTCCCCTCCATCTTAAAGATCTGAGTGCATAAACCTGAGTACACTGACGCCTCTCTGACATCAATGCCACTCTTTCTCAAGTCTTCCTCATAGAAGATCAGATGTCCCTTCTGCAACTGATGGAATGCCAACTGTCCAAGCTGAAGAATGACTTTTCCTGTGTAAGTCTTCGCTTCAATCATTTTGTCAATCTGAGATTCCAGGAAGTGTGTGTAGATCTCAGTCAGAGTCTTGGGCATCTCTCCTCTCCCTGCTCCACCCAATAGTCTCTCTAGAACACTGGCTATGAGCCAACAGAACATTGGTATGTGGCACATGATGTGGAGGCTTCTCGATGACTTCACATGGACGATGATTCTTTTGGCCAGGTTCTCATCACTGATTCTTTTCTTGAAGTAGTCCTCCTTCTGTTTTTCATCAAACCCCCGTATCTCTGTCCATTGGTCAATGTACTTTCGGGGAATCTGATTGACTGCAGCAGGTCGGGAGGTTATCCAGATGAGGGCAGAGGGGAGGAGCTCTCCTGCGATGAGGTTTGTGATCAGGACATCAATGGAGGCTGGCTTTGTCTCGTCTCTCAGAACTTTTTGGAAGTTCAGAGGCAGTCGACTCTCGTCCAGGCCATCAAAGATGAACAGAATTTTAAATTCCTTTCCCAGAGTCTTGATTGGTTTCATTTCAGGGAAGGATTCATGAAGCATTTCAATCAGACTGCGGTCTTCTTCTTCTTTGTCATGATTCATTTGGTTAAAAGGAAGCAGAAACAAGAAATCAATGTCCTTGTTCTCATTTCCTTCTGCCCAGTCCAGAACAGTCTTCTGCACACAGAACGTCTTTCCCACTCCAGCGATGCCAAGCGTCAGCACTTTTTTTTTTTGGTCAGGCCGGGGTTTGAAAATGTTGCTGGTCTTGATGGTCTTTCCTGTGGCTGGGGTTATGGGTTGAATATGTGTGACTTCATGCTCAGTACTGACCCCTCCCCAGGCCCCCTCGATCATGTGCAGCTCGGTGTAGGTGTTGTTTAGATCGATGCGATTACCTTCCGTTGACGTCCCCTCATGTATCTTATTAACCCTCTTCTTGTAAGAGGATTTCAGTTCGTCTTGAACTGCAACACAGAGTTCATTCTTCAATATTGTCAATATTGTGATTTTTATCAATATTATTGTGATTACTATCATTGAAATCCAATTCATTATTACCACTTTTACTAGACGTCAGATGCAGGTTACAATGTGAATGTGTGTGTGTGTGTGTGTGTGTGTGTGTGTGTGTGTGTGTGTGTGTGTGTGTGTGTGTGTGTGTGTGTTGGTATTGTTATTAATCAGAGTGAGTTGCTTTTGCATTCATTCATACAAATTCAGTCTTTTAACTCTGACAACACAAAGGTGTAACTGACCTTTATTCCATTTCAGTTTGTCTCGACCTGACAGTTGCTTTGTATCTGGAAAAAACAACAATTCAGTTATTCTTCTATGATATTGTCATCATATCTCATTGTTGTTATACTGATCACTTTTATTATCACTAGTAATCAACCCAATCAACACTATATGATGAGAAGCCAGCTAGAACATGAAAACAGGCATAGCTCCAATGTGTTTGTGTGTGTGCAACCGACACAGACGACAACTTTTTGGGCTTTGAGAAGACATCCCAGGATACATCATCGAGGACTAAAGCATGAGACACAGAAGCAGCTACTACAACACTGGCCTGATGAGGATGCAGGGCAACCCTGCTGCTCTTGACTTGGTTGACAATTCTGTGTCACATTCACAATGTACAAAATGGCTGCCATGGGTAAAGACATACTTATTTTCACTGTTAAAGCGAAGTCACAAATGGCTGAACGGTATGTATCAGGTGTCATGCTGTCGGAAGCTGTATGCCACCGAAAAAGCCAGCAATTGGTGCATGTGGGATTATTTAAACTTTGGGAGTGAGTTTATCACTTTTTCAATTCAGTAACACTCACCCTATGAACTCACTCCACAGCGACCCCAGCCGTTGACATAAGCACAACTGCAGATCTGAGTCACGGCACCAATACAACAGGCGTCACGCTGCCACACACAGTATGGCTTCCTCGTACACAAGCTAACACCAGTCTCAAATCTGTGTCCTCTGTATTGCCAACACACTTTCCTGCCCACCGAAGCACCCAATGTTAACCAGCTACGCCACAGATAAGCTGAATGGCACGGATGGGTGTATTTCAACTTGAGGAGTGACTTTATCATCTCAACTCGGTTACATACAAAGGCTTTTACACTGCTTGGCTTGAACACACTGTGGACCTGATTGCTAGTGCAGTTAGACAGGTGTTGCTATCAATAGTCACAATTCACAAGCATTCCCATGTGATGGCAAGTTGGTTTAGTGACAATGGTGACAAGATTTTTACTAATGTGCCGAATACATCAAATATTGTTGTTGTGCAGAAGATGGTTTGTTTTCCATGATACATTTGATATATTTTGCGTTCTTTGATGTGATGGTTTAACTTTACCCAAATAAAGTATTCAAATATGTGCATACGTTTGTGCGTGCGTGCATGTGTGGCTGTGTCTGTCAGTCTTTAACATGAATGGAACTCACCTGTGATATGTTCTCTCTTATTCTTATCATATTCTCTCTTTAATGTTTCAGCGAGCTGGTTCTGCTTCATCTTCCTCAGGATCTCCAGTGTGATATTCACAGCCTCGTCATCACCGTAGGTGTCCACCAGCGTATCCACAGTGTCCAGCTTGTCAGCTCCATCCAGTTGGCTTGGTGGGATGTGAGGGAAGCCTTCTGGTATGTTCTTAGTCAGGTACCATATAAACTCCTTCAGGTCTGTCTTGACCAGCTCCTTCAAAGTATTCAGCAGCAGCTCAGAGACAGGAGCCATTGTGGATCACTGAGGATACATGAACAAATGAGCTGTAGGTGTGGAGATGGTTTGGTTTGACCACCACTGGCCAAGTGCTCCATGGCTGAATGTGTGGTTGCTCTAAGCTGTGTACAATGTTTACAGTCTTGGTTTATCACCTCTGTGCTGTCATCAACTGATTTTGGATCACGAGAATAACACATGAGAGCAGGTGGGCTGTCATGCTGACTACTTACCAGCAGGTGAGCTGTCATGCTGACTACCTACCAGCAGGTGAGCTGTCATGCTGACTACCTACCAGCAGGTGAGCTGTCCTGCTGACTACCAGGTGAGACGAACAGAGAAAACCAGGAACATGTTGAGCTACCTTCCATAATTTTTTATCTTTCTTTTTATTCATGACATTCTGAAGAAACAATGAATACCCTGATATCCAGTGTTACCCTGTTGAATGTTCTCATTCTGAACTATGCTTTTTATCCAATTAAAAATATTTTAAAAAACAACAGAACCTCATCACGAGTGTGATTCTAAATCACCTCCACTACATTCACCCCCCTTTGAACTCCCACATGAAGGAGAGGTAAGGAGTGCACATTTCAGGATGAAGGGTAGAGAATCTGAAGCACACAGAGTATCTCTGACCCTGACCCAGAAGACTCCATCAGCCTCAACTATGAAGTTTCTCTGAATGTACAAAAGGAAATGGTGAGGGGGTGGGGGTTTCCTGTTGCCACAGAGCTGATGTCAGAGAATTGCAGGGCTGACTGTGTGGTATTCTCCTCATGTACACGACAATATTTACAACAAAGTATCAATCAATCAGACTTTACTTGCACAGCACACTTCATACACACTTTAACACAATGTGCTTCACAGAGAGAATAAACAATTAAAAGTGAAAAGTGCTATAGAAACACAGGTGGATAAAAACAAATTAGATAAGATATTTTAGTCATTAAAAGAGGGGCTGCAGGGATGTCATTGATTTTCCTCCCCCTCATTTTCAATAAATGCAGCTGAGAAGAAGACTTGAGTTTGGAGGTGTGGTTTGATGCCACAGCCAACGCCCAAAATGGGTGAATTAGGACGTAACAATTCACTGATTCACAATTCACCAACCATGCTCTGTTCTCAAGAAGTGCTCTGTTCTCTTTGTTTTGAACATGTTGGTGCTAGGATGTATGTATATGACTACTACTAAGACACATAGACCACTTTAAACAGAAAAAGTAGGTTTTCTGTTCAGTTCCTCTTTCTAACCAGCAATGAACGGCACAGTTTGAGTTGACTGTAGAGACTAATGCAATGCAGTAAAATTAATAATTTAGGTCAAATGAATTAATTAATGTTAAGACAAAACATACCCAAAAACTAAATCCAACAAATGAAAAAATCAAGGCTTGAAAGGTATGTATCAAATCAGCAAAACAATCACAAAAGGTCCAAATAAAATTAGAAATGTACCAGTTTTTTGACATCCCGACATAAACAATAGGTACTAGTGCACACTTCAGGATGAAGGTAAAGAATCTGAATCCATCACACAGTATTGAGTATCTCTGCTCTGACGCTGACCCAGGAAACTCAACTATGATCAAACACAATCAGCTTAAATATCACAAAAAGTCCACCTAAAATTAGAACCGTACCTGTTTGATCTGCCTATCACTTCTCTCTGCAGCCCCCCATCGCTGTGAACACAATAAACCGGTCCTTATTGGTCACTTCCAGCACACTGGCTGACAGAGGCTCAGGTCTCACTCTTCACAAGGTGCTTTAATGAACGTCTTGGTGTTCAACAAGTCTGGTCCTCTGATAACAGTCCTATGTCGCAACATTGTTCCTGTAACTCTCTTGCCTCACAGGGGAACTGAAACCTTCAGTTGAACAACAGGGGAACTGAACTCTGTGGTCAGAGTCGTGTCACGTACACAGAGTGATGGAAAAACCCTGCTTCAATAGTAGTTCAGTTGATATCAAACATTCAAACAGGACCCAGGTATTTAAAGGATGAAACAGGACCCAGGTATTTAAAGGATGAAACTGGGTATTTAAAGACTTTATTTGATAAAGGATGAAACTTCAACCAAACTACAGTAGAAACATTTATTTTTTGGAGAGCAAGGAGGAGGACACACACACACAGAGATATACACACACACACACACACACACAGATACACACACACACAGATACACGCACACACACAACACACACACACACACACACACACACACACACACACACACACACACACACACACACACACACACACACCTCCCTCACTAGAATAGAACTAATTTGCCTCAAATTTGAAGCTGAATGATAATTTCATTGGTTGGACTCAGATCTAGTTATCAGACATTGAGTCTATGAGGAACCAAACTCTCCAAACTGACCACTTGTTTTACATTTGTAACCACCTCCATCCAATGGATGGGTTCATCATTAAACCTGATTCCACCAGATACAACATATGTCATTTGCAGCTACGACAGGCCTTATGGGTAGTGAAGTCTAAACTACGACAGGCCTTATGGGTAGTGAAGTCTAAACTACAACAGGCCTTATGGGTAGTAAAGTCTAAACTACAACAGCCCTTATGGGTAGTGAAGTCTAAACTACAGCAGCCCTTATGGGTAGTGAAGTCTAAACTATGACAGGCCTTATGGGTAGTGAAGTCTAAACTACAGCAGGCCTTATGGGTAGTGAAGTCTAAACTACAACAGGCCTTATGGGTAGTGAAGTCTAAACTGTGACAGGCCTTATGGGTAGTGAAGTCTAAACTACAGCAGAACTTATGGGTAGTGAAGTCTAAACTACAGCAGGCCTTATGGGTAGTGAAGTCTAAACTACAACAGGCCTTATGGGTAGTGAAGTGTAAACTAAGCATTTCAATCAGGCTTTAGACCAGGAGACAGGACTATTTCAGCGGCATTCTTTGTAATCAATGATATTGTCTGTGCTCTTGATAAAAAGCAGCATTGTGCTGCCTTGTTTAATGATCTATCAAAAGCTTTTGATCCAGTGGATCATTCACTGTTAGTGAGTCGACTGTCTTAAATAGATTTGGATCAGAATGCTTGTCAGTGGTTCCTGAACTACCTCACAAATATAAGTCAGTGTGTCGTTGCTGACAATGTTCATTCACAACCGCTAGAGACCTAAAATATTCACTATCAAGCAGGTAGTTACAACAAAAATGGCATTACTGTTACAAGTTTCAAGTTTATTGCGTCCCATACACAAGTGCAGGGACTACAATTATTAGGCTTGATTCCATGACAATGCAGCATACAAAATACACATAATACAAATAAGCAGTAGTGCAATGACAAGACAATAAGTGACACAAGTACGAAACAAGTGAGACATGTTGGAGACACGTAAGACAATAGCAGTGTGATTGACTGTAGCTAGTTCATATAGTAGCAGTGTGATTGACTGTAGCTAGTTCATACAGTAGCAGTGTGATTGACTGTAACTAGATGATACAGTAGCAGTGTGATTGACTGTAGGTAGTTCATACAGTAGTCATATCATTGTAGATAGTTCTAGCAACAGTCAGTCACACTGCTAATGTATGAGCTAGCTACAGTCAATCACTCTGCTACTGTATCAACTAGCTACAGTCAATCACACTGCTACTATATGAACTAGCTACAGTCAATCACACTGCTACTGTATCAACTAGTTACAGTCAATCACACTGCTACTGTATTAACTAGCTACAGTCAATCACACTGCTACTGTATGAACTAGATACAGTCAGTCACACTGCTACTGTATGAACTAGCTACAGTCAATCACACTGCTACTGTATGAACTAGCTACAGTCCCAATGCTACTGTATGAACTAGCTATAGTCAATCACACTTCTACTGTGCCGACTAACATGGGAGGAATGTAAAATGTCAACAACCTCTTAAATCACAACCATCAAAAACAGCATTTGAGGCAGCGTAGCAGGGCTAGATTTTTACAGAAAGAGTACTGGAAAATGACAGAAACCGAAGACAGGAGACATGTTAAGGTGAATCTATTTTAATCTGGTGAAGCCACAACTCAAACCAAAGACTGGAAATCACAATTTGCAGAACTAAAAGCACTCACTAGATGCATACAAACCACCTCAAAAGGAGCTAGATGTAAAATGCACATGCTTTCAGCAAGGAGTCCATCAGCAAAGCACCAGCTGGGGGTGTGTCCCAGTCCTTTCATACTGGCCCTGCCAGTGAAGCCCATTGGCTGAAGGTGAGAGTGGATGGATTGATTGGGTTAGAGGGATGTCAATCTAACTATAGGTTCATGCACACTAAACACACACACAGGTGCATGTCTGTGCATGGGACCTCACACTGCCTAGACCATTGCCCTCCCAAGCCACATCCTACCGGTGTTGAAAGCTGCTGCTGTGTACACATCTACAATGACAGCCTACTATGTACTGGACTCCTATGGTTCTTTGCAATATCGCTTTAAGATCATCTTTGAGATTCAATTTCAGAAAAACTTTATTGTCACCCACTTGGGAAATTGGTCTTGTTATTATAAAATATATGACACATTACAGAACAAGAGGCATTGTTGCATTTGATCAGATTCATCTGGATAGGTCTGGAACAAGGTCTGGCTTCATGGGGAATAAAGATCAAAAAACAAGGCACAATTGTCTCTGAATGTTACACATCTCTACCTATGGCATGACATTGCTGTAGAGAACTTTCTTCTACCTGGTCAGTGTTGTCTAAACTCAACCAATGGATTTTATATGTTTGACATTCAAGAAAAATGATACAGGTGTGTAAGTGATAATGAAACTATTCATTATCAGGTGTGTTTGCCATCCTCCATTGTTCCAGATCTATCCAGATGAATCTGATGTAATTCAACAATCACCAGGATAGAAACAGTTAGTTAGTTAGTTAACTGTTTCTATCCTGGTGATTGTTGCAGTAGGTCGGATTCATCTGAATAGGTCTTAAACAACAAGATGGCTGACTACCCACAAAGCCATTCCCCAATCGAGGAAATTAAAGTCAGGTGTGTTGGTTATAAATTAAACTGTTATTAAATTAAACTGAATACTTATGTACTTGACATATTTCTGTATTTCAAAATGTTTAAAAACGTGTTTTCCCTTTGTCATTATGGGGTATTGTGTGAGGATTAATGGCAAAAATAAATAAACGTAATCAATTTTATCTTCCAGGTTATTTTATTTATTTACACATGATTCTATCTTTTCACATGGTCATTTCCAGTCCATTATGGTATATTGTGTATTATTTCTGGTGTACATGCAAACAAGACATGCCTCTCTGCCATGTGGAGAGTCAACATGAGGACACACGGCTTTGTTTCACAAACACTTTGTTTATATGGACATCATCATCATCATCATCATCATCATTGTAGTAAAATGAAGGAACTTGACTCCAGGGTTAGTTCAGGCTAGTAGACTAGTGCTGCCTTCATCAGAATGAGAAGGAGGAGGCAGAAGGTGAGAGTTACTGTCATTACTACCAAAACACAGAGGCACTTGGGGGGAAATGAGGTTTGTGAGTTGTGTTTGGTCCATGGGAGAATAGAAGAGGGAAATAAACTATACATGTTAACATAAAGCATGATGGCCGACAGTACCAACTAGAAGAAGACTGAACTGTAAAGGAACGTAACAATCAATATAAAACAAGACAGGCTTGAATGTTACAAGTACAGGAAATGATCAATACAATTACACAGTTAAATGTGTCTCCCCTCATCCTCTCTGACCACACACACACACACACACACACACACACACACAGGAGAAGGAACAACATGTGCGTTGGACAGACAGACAGGTGAAGGAATCTATGGAAAGTGAATTACAGAACATGTCCATGTTGTACTGACAGAGAAGGAGAGCTGTCTTCACATCCACTCCCTGCTATCTTCCACACAGCAACGTGATCCAGCATCACAACTCAAACACCCAATCTAACCAACTCTTATATACATACAGGCACTCTCTCCTGTGTTATTCTCAGAGTGCATCATCAGTCTGATTTGATCATCTAATCATTCATCTGGATTGTTTCACTGTCAGTTGCATTTCCATAAAAAAAACAAAAAAACATATAAGCTTCTATTTTTTGTCACTCTATTGCAGTCTATTTTACTATCAGATGCATTTTATTTAATTTAATATAATATAATATAATATATATATATATATATATATATATATATATATATATATATATATATATATATATATAGTAAAAAATAATATAACTACACACAACAATCCTACACCCTACACACTGGGAGAGGGAACATCTGTACATCCAACATCTCAGTGAAAACACACCACTATCCAACTGCTTCATGTTCTGATCCGTCATCTTAGAGCCTTTGGTGTTCAGTGTGATCTCTCTGAGACTAGTTTACACAGGGTCACTGAACAGCCAAAGCCCCCAACCCAAAACCCTGGGTAGAGCGGCTCAGTGAATGTGGAGTGGAATGTGTGCAGGAGGGTCCGTGTGTCAGAGGAGACGCTGTAGAAGGACAGAGTGCCGGCCGGCCAGTCCAGATACACTCCTACTCTGTGGGAGCCAGAGGAGGGGACAGGTATGACAGTCTCCTCATCATTGTGCCAGGTGGAGTAACTGTTACCAGAGCAGTACAGACTCCAGGACTTGTCATTGTATCCCAACAAACAGTCATGACCCCATCCTCTCCTGCTGATTCCTTTATATGTCACTCCTAAGAAAGCTCCTCCCCCACTACACTCTACCTCCCAGTAACAGCGCCCAGTCAGACCCTCTCTACACAGCACCTGTGGCCAGTAGTCAAATCTCTCTGGGTGATCAGGATACGGCTGCTCCTCTCTCCCCCGTGTCACCTTTCTGTTCTCCTCAGACAGAGAGAGGTCTCTGTGTGCTGTGTTTGGGTCCAGTGTGAGCTCACAGGCATCTGATTGAGAGGGCAAAAATAATCATCAAATCAATACAATTGAATAACTTACAATATTCACAATGTGATCTTGTTATGGTAACATTCTTTTTCTCTTCACAACACTCTTCACAAAATATTACTTGAATTAATTGAAATTGTTTTACAAGGGATACAACTAATTCACATTTACTAATATTTTAGATTTACATATGAATACAATACTGGTGCTCTGTTTGAACTCTGCTGTACCCTGGTTCTTGAGTAATATCACAGTCCTATTCTCTACAGCCTTGGTGACTTACATTTGATCAGCCCAGGTTTGAGCCTGCACTCTCCACCATGGTCCACACTATATCAACCACAGAAGAACCCACAGATGTTGAATGACACACTCACAATCATGTGGAAAATAGATACAGTGCATTAATCTCATTGATACGTCCAGCCACATATTCAGCCTTTACCTGAGTGTCTGTAGTTTACAGAGTGGATCTTTCTGTACAGCAGAGAGCAGCGCCAGTCCTGAGTCTCCTGGGTGATTGTAGCTGAGGTCCAGCTCTCTCAGGTGGGAGGGCTTAGACCTCAGAGCTGAAGCCAGAGAAACACAGCCTTCCTCTGGGACTCCACAGAATGACAACCTGGGGAAATAGTGTCACTCCATCTGATATCAAGAATCTGATTATTCCTCTCTAATGTACATGTGCAGCTTTAAATCTTCTTCATTTAGCAGTTGAAAGTCTAGAAACATTGTATTCAAGTGAAGAACATTCAAACTAGTGTGTTATAATGGCCCGAGATACTCATGCTTCTGCACCCCAAAAGACCTCACCTCAGTGTCTGTAGTTGACAGTGTGGACTCCCCAGTCCAGCAGAGATAGAGAGCTTCACCCCCCCGTCACCTAGATCATTATTACTGAGGTCCAGCTCTCTCAGGTGGCAGGAGTCTGAGCTGAGAGCTGATGCCAACGCTTCACAGCATCTCTCTGTGAGGTGACATCCATTCAGCCTGAATGAGGAATACAAATAAATACATCCAAACGATCACTGTGGTGCAAGAATTCATGAGTGAGAGTTATAGTTGCTCTCAACAGGGGAGCAAGCAACCATGGATACATTTGTAGTTACTGGATTTCTTCGTCTGGTATGATGTATTTGCTAGCTATTGGGTTAGTGCAGTATTGTGGAGTCCCATGAGCTGATCTAAGGCCAGGTGGGTCTGGATTTGAGGAAAGTAAAGTTATTGAGACAGTGAAGACAGAGCAGCCCCCTCTGCCACCGCGCGTGCGCGCGCACACACACACACACACACACACACACACACACACACACACACACACACACACACTATATAGTAATTGATTGGAAGATAATGTCCTTTGTCTGTCTCAATTATTGAGCCTTTTTCTGAAAGTATCATTGATTCCATAGAATGATAATGTAACAGACACTCAGGAATGATCTCAGACCTCACCTCAGTGTCTGTAGTTGACAGTGTGGACTCCCCAGTCCAGCAAAGAGCAGCTTCACCCCCCCGTCACCTAGATCATTATGACTGAGGTCCAGCTCTCTCAGATGGCAGGAGTCTGAGCTGAGAGCTGAGGCCAACGCTTCACAGCATCTCTCTGTGAGGTGACATCCATTCAGCCTGAATGAGGAATACAAATAAATACATGCAGCCAAACGATCATTGTGGTGCATTATGATAAGAATTCAAAATTCAAGCCAATCACAGGCAGGTTTGTAGTCATTGTATTTCTAAGTGTGGTATATTTGCTAGCTATTAGGTTAGTGCAGTATTGTGTGGCCCCCTCAGCTGATCTAAGGCCAGATTGTTCATGAATTGAGGAGAGTAACGGTATTCAGAGAGTTCCCCCCCCCCCCATTAATTTCTTTATGATCAGTATTATACTCGTTTATGATTTTATGTAATAACAGTATGAATCAAGACAGCCAGTCAGGTTGACACCGGTTATATCTTACCCCTGGGTTATATCTGTTGGTGGGTGTTACGTTCCCACTCCTATATGTGCGTTTCCTTGTTGTGTTTTGTGTTTCCTTCTGTTTTTCCCTTACCCTGTCACTCTACATTCAGGTGTCCGTCAGCAATTGGCCATTCGTCGCCATCATTCATCACCATTCCTGACCAATCAGAGGGCTGTCCGTGTCCTTTAAAAGCTCCGCTGGACTTCCCCTCGGGAGTTGACCCATTTGTACCGTAGTCTTATGTTTGCTGTCGATTCGCTGTTGCCTGTTTGATCGAAACCTCCAACGTACTTGTTTACATTTAGTTTTCTTTTTGGTATATTTACGTCATTGTTTACGTATTGTTTTTTTCTCAATATGTGTCTGTCTGTTAAATGTACGCCATAGGGGTAAGGTGAATAGGTAAGAGACTCATGGTTTTACATTTCCAACACATAGGCTCA
The DNA here is from genome assembly GCF_951799395.1 of Argentina silus. Lineage (NCBI taxonomy): Eukaryota > Metazoa > Chordata > Actinopteri > Argentiniformes > Argentinidae > Argentina > Argentina silus. The sequence goes on along the minus strand of NC_139654.1, from coordinate 2,187,408 downwards.
TCTCTGTTACAATTCACCAGGTTAGGAGTGGGTGCCGCCCCATGTACAGTGGGGGAAATAATTATATGATCCCCTGCTTATTTTGTTAGTTTGCCTGATTACTAAGAAATGAGCGGTCTATAATTTTTATGGTACTTTTATTTTAGCAAATAGACACAGAATATCAAAAAAAAAAGTCCAGAAAAACATATTATATAAAGTTATACATTAATTTGCATTTGATCAAAGGAAATAAGTATTTGATCCCCAAGCAAAACATGCCTTAGTACTTGGTGGAGAAACCTTTGTTGGCAAGCACAGAAGTCAGACGTTTCTTGTAGTTGGTCACCAGGTTTGCACACATCTCAGGAGGGATTTTGGTCCACTCCTCTTTACAGATCCTCTCCAAATCCTGAAGGTTTCAAGGCTTTTGTTTGGCAACTCGAAGCTTCAGCTCCCTCCACAAATGTTCTATAGGATTACGGTCTGGAGACTAGCTAGGCCACTCCATGACCTTAGTGTGCTTATTCTTGAGCCACTCCTTTGTTGCCTTGGCCGTATGTTTTGGGTCATTGTCATGCTGGAAGACCGATCCACGACCCATCCCCAGTGCTCTGGCTGAGGGAAGGAGGTTCTCGTCCAAGATCTTGCGGTACATGGCCCCGTCCATTGGCCCCTCAATGCAGTGAAGTCGTCCTGTACCCTTAGCATAGAAACAACCCCAAAGCATAATGTTTCCACCTCCGTGTTTGACGGTGGGGATGGTGTTCTTGGGATTGTAGCATTCAGCATTTCTCTCCCTCCAAACACGAAGAGTCGAATTTATGCCAAAGAGTTCAATTTTGGTCTCATCTGACCACATCACCTTCTCCTAAGCCTTCTCTGAATTATTTAAGTGTTCATTGGCAAACTTCAGATGGGCCTATACATGTGCCTTCTTGAGCAGGGGGACCTTGCGGGCACTGCAGGATTTCAATCTGTTACGGTGTAGTGTGTTACCAATGGTTTTCTTGGTGACTGTGGTCCCAGCTGCCTTGAGATCATTACCAAGCTCCTCCCGTGTAGTTCTGGGCTGATCCCTCACCCTTCTCATGATCATCCTTACCCCACGAGGCGAGATCTTGCATGGAGCTCCAGGCCGAGGGCGATTGATCGTTATTTTGTATTTCTTCCATTTTCTAATAATTGCACCAACAGTTGTCTCCTTCTCACCAAGCTTCTTGCTGATGTTTCTTGTAGCCCATTCCAGCCTTGTGCAGGTCTACAACTCTTACCCTGATGTCCTTTGAATGTTCTTTGGTCTTGCCCATGGTGGTGGAGAGGTTGGAATGGAAGAGATTGATTCTATTTACAGGTGTCTTTTATACCCATAACAAGCAGAGATTGGGAGTACTTTCTTAAAGTGACAGGAGTAATCTGTGTGCCTCATGGGCATATAACCGGTCTGTATGAGCCAGAATTCTTGCTGGTTTGTAGGGGATCAAATACTTATTTCCTTCGATCAAATGCAAATGAATTTATAACTTTATATAATGTGTTTTTTCTGGAGTTCTTTGTGATATTCTGTCTCTATTTGTTCAAATAAAAGTACCATAAAAATTATAGACCGCTCATTTCTTTGTCATCGGGCAAACTAACAAAATCAGCAGGGGATCAAATAATTATTTCCCCCACTGTATGTTCTAGTCTAGTGTAGCATAGCACTTTAGCATAGCCCTGGTAGTATAGCTTACTATTGCACTAGTTTAGGACATCACTTTTGTTTATGATTTCTTTGCTTTGGCACAGCTCATAGTTCCCTTTTCTCCTTGGCATGTGTCTTGTGTTGTGTTTTTCCCCGAGGAAATAAATAACTGTACATAGTTTACATTGTAGTTTGTGGTTGTTTAATTCCTACAATAAGTCCGATGCACTACCTTTTTGTTGCTACTCCTCTACCGCCCCTAGACGTAGACGAGTTGTCATCTGGAGTCGTAACAGTGGGGATGTGCTGAGTCAGCTGCAAGGCCATCCTGAACTAAAGGTCGGCCTCTTGTTTTTGAACTGTGCATGTGTTGCTGTCCCTATGAAATGGTTACTCAAAAATCTGAGATAGGTAAGACGGTATCCTTCATCGCTTTTTTTTAAATTATGAAAAACGCTCATATTGTGGAGCTTATATTGATTTATTTATCTTTTTGGAGGGGAAAGTAGTCCTAGGTTAAGGGTGCATGATGACAGTCTGGGAGTTCACAAAAGAAAAAGGTGGAATACAAATAAAGTGGTAGGCCTAATGCAGTCACAGTTAAGAGTTTAGGAATTGATAGGAAGATCATGTTAATGTTCTGTCTCCATCATTGAGTTTTGCAGAGCAAGTTTAATTGATAATGTAACACACTTAGGAATCATGTGTCTGACAACAAGAATAGTCTCAGACCTCACCTCAGTGTTATTATAATAAGAATTCATGAGTGAGAGTTATATTTGCTCTCAACATGGGAGCAATTAACCATAGATACATTTGTAGTCACTGGATTTCTACGTCTGGTATAATGTATTTGCTAGCTATTGGGTTAGTGCAGTATTGTGTGAGCTGATCTAAGGCCAGGTGGGTCAGGATCTGACGAGGGGAAACATATTCACAGGGTGCAGACAGAGCAGCCCCCCGCCACCACACGCACGCATGCACGCACGCATGCACGTACGCACGGACGCACATTATATTGTAATTGATTGGAAGATAATGTTCAAGATTCAAGATTCAAGATATTTCTTGAATAATGTGCATTGTCTGTCTCAATTATTGAGCCTTTCTGTGCAAGTATCATTGATTCCATAGAATGATAATGTAACACACTTAGGAATGATGTGTCTGACAACAAGAATAGTCTCAGACCTCACCTCAGTGTCTGTAGTTGACAGTGTGGACTCCCCAGTCCAGCAGAGAGCAGCTTCACCCCCCCGTCACCTAGATCATTATTACTGAGGTCCAGCTCTCTCAGGTGGCAAGAGTCTGAGCTGAGAGCTGAGGCCAACGCTTCACAGCATCTCTCTGTGAGGTGACATCCATTCAGCCTGAATGAGGAGTACAAATAAATACATGAAGCCAAACGATCACTGTGGTGCAAGAATTCATGAGTGAGAGTTATACTTGCTCTCAACAGGGGAGCAAGCAACCATGGATACATTTGTAGTCAATGGATTTCTACGTCTGGTATAATGTATTTGCTAGCTATTGAGTTAGTGCAGTATTGTGGAGTCCCATGAGCTGATCTAAGGCCAGGTGGGTCAGGATTTGAGGAGGGCAACATGTTCAGAGAGTGAAGACAGAGCAGCCCCCCCTGCCACAACGCACACACACACACACACACACACACACACACACACACATTATATAGTAATTGATTGGAAGATAATGTCCATTGTGTGTCTCAATTTTTGAGTTATTCTGTGAAAGTATCATTGACTGCATAGAATGATAATGTAACAGACACTTAGGAATGATGTGTCTGATAACAAGAATAGTCTGAGACCTCACCTCAGTGTCTGTAGTTGACAGTGTGGACTCCCCAGTCCAGCAGAGAGCACCTTCACCCCCCCGTCACCTAGATCATTATTACTGAGGTCCAGCTCTCTCAGGTGGCAGGAGTCTGAGCTGAGAGCTGAGGCCAACGCTTCACAGCATCTCTCTGTGAGGTGACATCCATTCAGCCTGAATGAGGAATACAAATAAATACATGAAGCCAAACGATCACTGTGGGGCATTATGATAAGAATTCATGAGTGAGAGTTACAGTTGCGGAAGCAACAGGGGAGCAATTAACCATGGATACATTTGGAGTCACTGGATTTCTACGTCTGGTATAATGAATTTGCTAGCTATTGGGTTAGTGCAGTATTGTGGAGTCCCATGAGCTGATCTAAGGCCAGGTGGGTCAGGATTTGAGGAGGGCAAACATATTCAGATAGTGCAGACAGAGCAGCACCCCCTCCCACCACACACACACACACACACACACACACACACAGTAATTGATTGGAAGATAATGTACATTGTCTGTCTCAATCATTGAGCCTTTCTGTGCAACTAACATTGATTCCATCGAATTAAAATGTAACCGACACTTAGGAATGATGTGTCTGACAAAAAGAATAGTCTGAGACCTCACCTTAGTGTCTGTAGTTGACAGTGTGGACTCCCCAGTACAGCAGAGAGCAGCTTCACCCCCCAGTCACCTAGATCATTATTACTGAAGTCCAGCTCTCTCAGGTGGCAGGAGTCTGAGCTGAGAGCTGAGGCTAACGCTTCACAGCATCTCTCTGTGAGGTGACATCCATTCAGCCTGAATGAGGAATACAAATAAATACATGAAGCCAAACGATCACTGTGGTGCATTATGATAAGAATTCATGAGTGAGAGTTACAGTTGCGGGAGCAACAGGGGAGCAATTAACCATGGATACATTTGAAGTCACTGGATTTCTACGTCTGGGATAATGTATTTGATAGCTATTGGGTTAGTGCAGTATTGTGTAGTCCCATGAGCTGATCTAAGGCCAGGTGGGTCAGGATTTCAGGAAAGTAAAGTTTTTCAGACAGTGCAAACAGAGCAGCCCCCCTGCCACCACACACACACACACACACACACACACACACACACACACACACACACACACACACACAAACACACAAACACAAACACAAAAACAAACACACACATTATATAGTAATTGATTGGAAGATAATGTGCATTATCTGTCTCAATTATTGACCCTTTCTGTGCAAGTATTATTGATTCCATAGAATGATAATGTAGCACACTTTGGAATGATGTGTCTGACAACAAGAATAGTCTCATACCTCACCTCAGTGTCTGTAGTTGACAGTGTGGACTCCCCAGTCCAGCAGAGAGCAGCTTCTCCCCCCCGTCACCTAGATCATTATTACTGAGGTCCAGCTCTCTCAGGTGGCAGGAGTCTGAGCTGAGAGCTGAGGCCAACGCTTCACAGCATCTCTCTGTGAGGTGACATCCATTCAACCTGAATGAGGAATACAAATAAATACATGTAGCCAAACGATCACTGTGGTGCAAGAATTCATGAGTGAGAGTTATAATTGCTCTCAACAGGGGAGCAAACAACCATGGATACATTTGTAGTCACTGGATTTCTCCTTCTGATATAATGTATTTGGTAGCTATTGGGGTAGTGCAGTATTGTGTGAGCTGATCTAAGGCCAGGTGGGTCAGGATTTGACGAGGGCAAACATATTCACAGGGTGCAGACAGAGCAGCCACCCCGCCACCACACGCACGCACGCACGCACGCACGCACGCACGCACGCACATTATATAGTAATTGATTGGAAGATAATGTGCATTGTCTGTCTCAATTATTGAGCCTTTCTGTGCAATTATCATTGATTCCATAGAATGATAATGTAGCACACTTAGGAATGATGTGTCTGACAACAAGAATAGTCTCAGACCTCACCTCAGTGTCTGTAATTGACAGTGTGGACTCCCCAGTCCAGCAGAGAGCAGCTTTACCCACCCGTCACCTAGATCATTATTACTGAGGTCCAGCTCTCTCAGGTGGCAGGAGTCTGAGCTGAGAGCTGAGGCCAACGCTTCACAGCATCTCTCTGTGAGGTCACATCCATTCAGCCTGAATGAGGAATAAATACAAGCATTAAGTCATTTTGACTCAGAGAAAAATGTACATATGTTCTATCATTTCCAGTTGCATGTCGCCGCACCTAATTACCATATAATTACATTTTCGTCCAAAACCCTTACATGGGCTGTTTTGGGATTTTAACATATTTCACTAGAACAACATGTTTTCTAATCATTTCACTTCGTTTTAAAGGTGAAATCATCATGTATCCATCCTTTTCATGCCTTAAATGATGGATAGAGCGTTCAGTTCTAGATGAGTGGCAAGCTTCTTAAAACAGCAGTGTAAACTCACTGGCAAAAAACTCACTCACTCCACTTTCACTAAAATAAAGCTGACAAACTTATTAGCTGAACTGTGAACACAGCCGGCCATGTTATTATATATGCTACCTATGTTATTTGCTTAATGTCTGACCAAAAGTCTTCATTTGAGCCGCGGTGTGAGTATCCGTGGTACCGCGAGTGGAATGCAGTTTATAACCCAAGTATCAATACAGTGTTTTGTCCATCTACTCACAGTGCCGTCTTAGAGGCTGTGACCACTGGCAGCAGCCTCAGAAGACCCTCTTCTGATCTGGAGTACTTCTTCAGGTCAAACACATCCAGCTCTTCTTCTGAAGTCAGCAACACAAAGACCAGAGCTGACCACTGTGCAGGTGAGAGTTGGGTTTCTGAGAGACGTCCTGAGCTCAGGTAGCTTTGGATCTCCTCCACTAGAGAATGGTCATTCAGCTCATTCAGACAGTGGAACAGATTGATGCACCTTTCTGGAGCGGGATTCTTTCTGATCTTCTTCTTGATATACTTGACTGTTTCCTCATTGGTCTGTGAGCTGCTTCCTGTCTGTGTCAGAAGGCCTCGTTGGAGATTGGACTGATTGGACTCCAGTGAGAGGCCCAGGAGGAAGCGCAGGAAGAGGTCAAGGTGACCATTCTCACTCTGTAAGGCCTTGTCCACTGCACACTTGTGCAAGTCAACCAGAGGTTTGCGTCTGATTGATGACCAAAACTTCCTGTGTGAGGATTTCTGTTTGTCCAGTGGATTCTCATTGCTGTTGCTGAATGTGAGGAACACATATAAAGCAGCAAGAAACTCCTGGATGCTCAGATGCACAAAGGTGAACACCGGACTCCGCATGGTCTTCCCCTCCATCTTAAAGATCTGAGTGCATAAACCTGAGTACACTGACGCCTCTCTGACATCAATGCCACTCTCTCTCAAGTCGTCCTCATAGAAGATCAGATGTCCCTTCTGCAGCTGACGGAATGCCAACTGTCCAAGCTGAAGAATAATTGTTCCTGTGGGAATCTTCTCTTCATTCATTTTGTCAATCTGAGATTCCAGGAAGTCTATGTAGATCTCAGTCAGAGTCTTGGGCATCTCTCCTCTCTCTGCTCCACCCAATAGTCTCTCTAGAACACTGGCTATGAGCCAACAGAACATTGGTATGTGGCACATGATGTGGAGGCTCCTTGATGACTTCACATGGATGATGATTCTTTTGGCCAGGTTCTCATCACTGATTCTTTTCCTGAAGTAGTCCTCCTTCTGTTTTTCATCAAACCCCCGTATCTCTGTCCATTGGTCAATGTACTTTCGGGGAATCTGATTGGCTGCAGCAGGTCGGGAGGTTATCCAGATGAGGGCAGAGGGGAGGAGCTCTCCTGCGATGAGGTTTGTGATCAGGACGTCAATGGAGGCCCGCTCTGTCTCGTCTCTCAGAACTTTTTTGAAGTTCAGAGGCAGTCGACTCTCGTCCAGGCCATCAAAGATGAACAGAATATTAGATTCCTTTCCCAGAGTCTTGATTGGTTTCATTTCAGGGAAAGATCCATGAAGCATTTCAATCAGACTGCGGTCTTCTTCTTCTTTGTCAGGATTCATTTGGCGAAAAGGAAGCAGAAACAAGAAATCAATGTGCTTGTTCTCATTTCCTTCTGCCCAGTCCAGAACAGTCTTCTGCACACAGAACGTCTTTCCCACTCCAGCGATGCCAAGCGTCAGCACTTTTTTTTTTTGGTCAGGCCGGGGTTTGAAAATGTTGCTGGTCTTGATGGTCTTTCCTGTGGCTGGGGTTATGGATTGAATACGTGTGACTTCATGCTCAGTACTGACCCCTCCCCAGGCCCCCTCGATCATGTGCAGCTCGGTGTAGGTGTTGTTTAGATCGATGCGATTACCTTCCGTTGACGTCCCCTCATGTATCTTATTAACCCTCTTCTTGTAAGAGGATTTCAGTTCGTCTTGAACTGCAACACAGAGTTCATTCTTCAATATTGTCAATATTGTGATTTTTATCAATATTATTGTGATTACTATCATTGAAATCCAATTCATTATTACCACTTTTACGAGACGTCAGATGCAGGTTACAATGTGAATGTGTGTGTGTGTGTGTGTGTGTGTGTGTGTGTGTGTGTGTGTGTGTGTGTGTGTGTGTTGGTATTGTTATTAATCAGAGTGAGTTGCTTTTGCATTCATTCATACAAATTCAGTCTTTTAACTCTGACAACACAAAGGTGGAACTGACCTTTATTCCATTTCAGTTTGTCTCGACCTGACAGTTGCTCTGTATCTGGAAAAAACAACAATTCAGTTATTCTTCTATGATATTGTCATCATATCTCATTCTTGTTATACTGATCACTTTTATTATCACTAGTAATCAACCCAATCAACACTATATGATGAGAAGCCAGCTAGAACATGAAAACAGGCACAGCTCCAATGTGTTTGTGTGTGTGCAACCGACACAGATGACAACTTTTTGGGCTTTGAGAAGACATCCCAGGATACATCATCGAGGACTAAAGCATGAGACACAGAAGCAGCTACGACAACACTGGCCTGATGAGGATGCAGGGAAAACCTGCTGCTCTTGACTTGGTTGACAATTCTGCGTCACATTCACAATGTACAAAATGGCTGCCATGGGTAAGGACATACTTATTTTGACTGTTAAAGCGAAGTCACAAATGGCTGAACGGTATGTATCAGGTGTCATGCTGCCAGAAGCTGTATGCCACCAAAAAAGCCAGCAATTGGTGCATGTGGGATTATTTAAACTTTGGGAGTGAGTTTATCACTTTTTCAATTGAGAAACACTCACCCCTCTGAACTCACTCCACAGTGACCCCAGCCGTTGACATAAGCACAACTGCAGATCTGAGTCACGGCACCAATACAACCGGCGTCACGCTGCCACACACAGTATGGCTTTCTCGTACATAAGCTAACACAAGTCTCAAATCTGTGTCCTCTGTATTGCCACCACACTTTACTGCCCACCGAAGCACCCAATGTTAACCAGCTATGCCACAGATAAGCTGAATGGCACGGATGGGTGTATTTCAACTTGAGGAGTGACTTTACCATCTCAACTCGGTTACATACACAGGCTTTTACACTGCTAGGCTTGAACACACTGTGGACCTGATTGCTAGTGCAGTTAGACAGGTGTTGCTATCAATAGTCACAATTCACAAGCATTCCCATGTGATGGCAAGTTGGTTTATTGAGAATGGTGACAAGATTTTTACTAATGTGCCGAATACATCAAATATTGTTGTTATGCAGAAATGGTTTGTTTTCCAAACCAGGTATTTATGTATGTTAGTATATATGTACATATGTTGGTATGTATGTATGCATATATGTATGTTTGTATGCATGTATGTTTTAATATGTATTAATATGTATGTATGTATGTATTTATGTATGTATGTATGCATGCATGTATGTTGGTATGGTGGTATGTATGTATGTAAGTAAGTATGTATGTATGTATGTATGTTAGTATGTATGTATGTATGTATGTATTAATATATATGTATGTATGTATGTATGTATGTATGTATGTATGTATGTACATATGTATGTATGTATGTTAGTATGTATGTATGTATGTATGTATGTATGTATGTATGTATGTATGTATGTTAGTATGTATGTATGCATATATGTATGTTTGTATGCATGTATGTATTAATATGTATGTATGTATGTATGTATGTATGCATGTTAGCATGTATGTTATTATGTATGTATGTATGTATGTATGTGCATACGTGCATGCGTTTGTGCGTGTGTGAAATGTTAGTATGTTTGTATATGTGTATGTTATTTTGTATGTATGTACATATGTACGTATGTATTTATGTATGTATGTTAGTATGCATGTATGTATTTATGTATGTATGTATGTATGTATGTATGTATGTATGTATGTATGTATGTATGTATGTTTGTATGTATGTATGTATGTATGTATGCATGTATGCATGTATGTATGTATGTATGTATGTATGTACATATGTTAGTATGTATGTATGCATGTTAGCATGTATGTTATGTATGTATGTATATATGTATGTATGTATGTATGTATGTATGTATGTATGTATGTATGTATATATACTGTATGTGCATACGTGCATGCGTTTGTGCGTGTGTGAATGTGTGGCTGTGTCTGTCTGTCTTTAACATGATTGGAACTCACCTGTGATATGTTCATATTCTCTCTTTAATGTTTCAGCGAGCTGGTTCTGGTTCATCTTCCTCAGGATCTCCAGTGTGATCTCCACAGCCTCGTCATGGCCGTAGGTGTCCACCAGCTTATCCACAGTGTCCAGCTTGTCAGCTCCATCCAGTTGGCTTGTTGGGATGTGATGGAAGCCTTCTGGTATGTTCTTAGTCAGGTACCATATAAACAACTTCAGGTCTGTCGTGACCAGCTCCTCCAAAGTATTCAGCAGCAGCTCAGAGACAGCAGCCATTGTGGATCGCTGAGAATACATGAACAAATGAGCTGTAGGTGTGGAGATGGTTTGGTTTGACCACCACTGGCCAAGTGCTCCATGGCTGAATGTGTGGTTGCTCTAAGTTGTGTACAATGTTTACAGTCTTGGTTTATCACCTCTGTGCTGTCATCAACTGATTTTGGATCACTGAGAATAACACATGAGAGCAGGTGAGCTGTCATGCTGACTACCTACCAGCAGGTGAGCTGTCATACTGACTACCTACCAGCAGGTGAGCTGTCATGCTGACTACCTACCAGCAGGTGAGCTGTCATGCTGACTATCTACCAGCAGGTGAGTCGAACAGAGAAAACCAGGAACATGTTGAGCTACCTTCCATAATTTTTTATCTTTCTTTTGATTCATGACATTCTGTAAGAAGAACCAATGAATACCCTGATATCCAGTGTTACCCTGTTGAATGTTCTTATTCTGAACTAATGCCTTTTTTCCAATTAAAAATATTTTAAAAAACAACAGTACCTCATCACGAGTGTGATTCTAAATCACCTCCACTACATTCACCCCCCTTTGAACTCCCACATGAAGGAGAGGTAAGGAGTGCACATTTCAGGATGAAGGGTAGAGAATCTGAAGCACACAGAGTATCTCTGACCCTGACCCAGAAGACTCCATCAGCCTCAACTATGAAGTTTCTCTGAATGTACAAAAGGAAATGGTGAGGGGGTGGGGGGTTTCCTGTTGCCACAGAGCTGATGTCAGAGAATTGCAGGGCTGACTGTGTGGTATTCTCCTCATGTACACGACAACATTTACAATAAAGTATCAATCAATCAGACTTTACTTGTACAGCACACTTCATAAACACTTTAACACAATGTCCTTCACAGAGAGAATAAATAATTAAAAGGGAAAGGTGCTATAGAAACACAGGTGGATAAAAACAAATTAGATAAAGTATTTTAGTCATTAAAAGAGGGGCTGCAGGGATGTCATTGATTTTTCTCCTCCTCATTTTCAATAAATGCAGCTGAGAAGAAGACTTGAGTTTGGAAGTGTGGTTTGATGCCACAGCCAACGCCCAAAATGGGTCTCAGGGTGAATCAGGACATAACAATTCACTGCCAAGCATGCTCTGTTCTCAAGAAGTGCTCTGTTCTCTTTGTTTTGAACATGTTGGTGCTGGGATGTATGCATATGACTACTACCAAAGACACATAGACCACTTTAAACAGAAAAAGTAGGTTTTCTGTTCAGTTCCTCTTTCTAACCAGCAATGAACGGCACAGTTTGAGTTGACTGTAGAGACTAATGCAATGCAGTCAAATTAATAATTTAGGTCAAATGAATTAATTAATGTTAAGACAAAACATACCCAAAAACTAAATCCAACAAATGAAAAAATCAAGGCTTGAAAGGTATGTATCAAATCAGCAAAACAATCACAAAAGGTCCAAATAAAATTAGAAATGTACCAGTTTTTTGACATCCCGACATAAACAATAGGTACTAGTGCACACTTCAGGATGAAGGTAAAGAATCTGAATCCATCACACAGTATTGAGTATCTCTGCTCTGACCCTGACCCAGAAAACTCAACTATGATCAAACACAATCAGCTTAAATATCACAAAAAGTCCACCTAAAATTAGAACCGTACCTGTTTGATCTGCCTATCACTCCTCTCTGCAGCCCCCCATCGCTGTGAACACAATAAACTGGTCCTTATTGGTCTCTTCCAGCACACTGGCTGACAGAGGCTCAGGTCTCACTCTTCACAAGGTGCTTTAATGAACGTCTTGGTGTTCAACAAGTCTGGTCCTCTGATAACAGTCGTATGTCGCAACATTGTTCCTGTAACTCTCTTGCCTCATAGGGGAACTGAACTCTGTGGTCAGAGTCGTGTCACGTACACAGAGTGATGGAAAAACCCTGCTTCAATAGTAGTTCAGCTGATATCAAACATTCAAGCAGGACTCAGGTATTTAAAGGATGAAATAGGATACAGGTATTTAAAGACTTTATTTGATAAAGGATGAAACTTCAACCAAACTACAGAAGAACCATTTATTGGAGAGCAGGGAGGAGGACACACACACACACACACACACCCACCCACATACACATACACACACACACACACACACACACACACACCCCCCCCCCCACACACACACACACACACACACACACACACAGACACACACACACAGACACACACACACACACCTCCCTCACTAGAATATAACTAATTTGCCTCAAATTTGAAACTGAATGATAATTTCATGGGTTGGACTCACTGTGCATCAAGGTCTCTACAAGGCTCAACAGAAACAGTTGTCTGCTTTCTACTCTGAGTCGGTGCGTACGCCATATCGACTCGGATCGATTGTTAGCAGTGTCGACAGTAGACAACCAGAGACACACTACTCTGCACACGTCACATCATGGTGAAGACATTCAATATTGGCCCTTGCAGATATCCTCTCTGACACACATCAATCAGGACCCCTACCAGGTGTAAGCAGGGACTCTGGGTCTCCATCCATCTTCCTCATGGTAGATGTTTCATGTCAAGTTGTTGATGGTCTCTTTCTATGATGACTGTTGTAGTGTAAAACTCCAGCCCCATCTGGATTGTTTGAATCCATAGCTATTCCACCATGGATTTCATGATCCCAAGTTGACATGTAATAAAAAATAAAAAACAAAAAACAATCAATCAAGTTTATTGATCCCTTGAAGTCTCATGCATAGCGAGCAGCGCTCATTATATGTGTTTCTTTGTCACTTTCTGTCACAGTAAAACAATTAAATCATTAACTTTTAATGATAAAAAGCTGTTTTTGGTCTTTCTGTTTTTATTTGGACAAGCATTCACTGTTTCAATATGTAAACTGACACAGATTATTCATTCTAGTGAGACCACATGTTGACAGGGCCTACACACACCTGTATAACTATTGACAGAGCCTACACACACCTGTATAACTATTGACAGGGCCTACACACACCTGTATAACTATTGACAGAGCCTACACACACCTGTATAACTATTGACAGGGCCTACACACACCTGTATAACTATTGACAGGGCCTACACACACCTGTATAACTATTGACAGGGCCTACACACACCTGTATAACTATTGCAAGATATACGGTATTGTATGGATTGTAAGTTAAATAAATATCTACTATTAATAGCTTCCATAGAGTATTTTATTTTCTAAATGAAATGAAATGATTTCTCCATCATAAGGCCCCACATGTTTCCATTAACATTGACACCAAAACCCTTGTGATGCATCTGATCCCCGAAATCACACTTTCACACCTGGATTGAACCACCAGATACATCAGACGTCATTTGCAGCTACGACAGGCCTTATGGGTAGTGAAGTCTAAACTACAACAGGCCTTATGGGTAGTGAAATCTAAACTACAACAGGCCTTATGGGTAGTGAAGTCTAAACTACAGCAGGCCTTATGGGTAGTGAAGTCTAAACTACAACAGGCCTTATGGGTAGTGAAGTGTAAACTAAGCATTTCAATCATGCTTTAGACCAGGAGACAGGACTATTTCAGCGACATTCTTTGTAATCAATGATATTGTCTGTGCCCTTGATAAAAAGCAGCATTGTGCTGCCTTGTTTAATGATCTATCAAAAGCTTTTGATCCGGTGGATCATTCACATAAGTCAGTGTGTCATTGCTGACAATGTACAAAATACACATAATACAAATAAGCAGTAGTGCAATGTCAAGACAATAAGTGACATAAGTACGAGACAAGTGAGACATGTTGGAGACACGTAAGACAATAGCAGTGTGATTGACGGTAGCTAGTTCATACAGTAGCAGTGTGATTGACTGTAGCTAGTTTATACAGTAGCAGTGTGATTGACTGTAGCTAGTTCATACAGTAGCAGTGTGATTGACTGTAGCTAGTTCATACAGTAGCAGTGTGATTGACTGTAGCTAGTTCATACAGTAGCATTGGGACTGTAGCTAATTCATACAGTAGCAGTGTGATTGACTGTAGCTAGTTCATACAGTAGCAGTGTGATTGACTGTATCTAGTTCATACAGTAGCAGTGTTATTGACTGTAGCTAGTTCATACAGTAGCAGTGTTATTGACTGTAGCTAGTTCATATAGTGTAGCATTGGGACTGTAGCTAGTTCATATAGTAGCAGTGTGATTGACTGTAACTAGTTCATACAGTAGCAGTGTGATTGACTGTTGTTAGTTCATACAGTAGTCATGTGATTGTAGCTAGTTCTAGCGATAGTCAGTCACACTGCTACTGTATGAAATAGCTACAGTCGCTAGTTAATATAGTGTATCATTGGGACTGTAGCTAGTTGATACAGTAGCAGTGTGGTTGACTGTAGCTAGTTCATACAGTAGCAGTGTGATTAACTGTAGCTAGTTTATATAGTGTAGCACTGGGACGGTAGCTAGTTCATACAGTAGCAGTGTGATTGACTGTAACTAGTTCATACAGTAGCATTGTGATTGACTGTAGCTAGTTCATATAGTAGCAGTGTGATTGACTGTAGCTAGTTCATACAGTAGCAGTGTGATTGACTGTAGCTAGTTCATACAGTAGTCATATCATTGTAGATAGTTCTAGCAACAGTCAGTCACACTGCTAATGTATGAGCTAGCTACTGTCGCTATTTCATATAGTGTATCATTGGGACTGTAGCTAGTTCATACAGTAGCAGTGTGATTGACTGTAGCTAGTTCATACAGTAGCATTGGGACTGTAGCTAGTTCATACAGTAGCAGTGTGATTGACTGTAGCTAGTTCATACAGTTGCAGTGTGATTGACTATAGCTAGTTCATACAGTAGAAGTGTGATTGACTGTAGCTAGTTCATACAGTAGCAGTGTGATTGACTGTAGCTAGTTCATACAGTAGTCAAATGATTGGAGATAGTTCTAACAACAGTCAGTCACACTGCAACTGTATGAACTAGCTACTGTCGCTAGTTAATATAGTGTATCATTGGGAGTGTAGCTAGTTCATACAGTAGCAGTGTGATTGACTATAGCTAGTTAATACAGTAGCAGTGTGATTGACTGTAGCTAGTTCATACAGTAGCAGTGTGATTGACTGTAGACAGTTCATACAGTAGCAGTGTGATTGACTGTAGATAGTTCATAGAGTAGCATTGGGAATGTAGCTAGTTCATACAGTAGCAGTGTGATTGACTGTAGCTATTTCATACAGTAGCAGTGTGATTGACTGTAGCTAGTTCATACAGTAACATTGGGACTGTAGCTAATTCATACAGTAGCAGTGTGATTGACTGTAGCTCGTTTATACAGTAGCAGTGTGATTGACTGTAGCTAGTTCACACAGTAGCAGTGTGATTGACTGTAGCTAGGTTATACAGTAGCATTGTGATTGACTGAAGCTAGTTTATACAGTAGCAGTGTGATTGACTGTAGCTAGTTCATACAGTAGTCATGTAATTGTAGCTAGTTCTAGCGATAGTCAGTCACACTGCTACTGTATGAAATACCTACAGTCGCAAGTTAATATAGTGTATCATTGGGACTGTAGCTATTTGATACAGTAGCAATGTGGTTGACTGTAGCTAGTTCATACAGTAGCAGTGTGATTGACTGTAGCTAGTTCATATAGTGTAGCATTGGGACTGTAGCTATTTCATACAGTAGCAGTGTGATTGACTGTAGCTAGTTCATACAGTACCAGTGTGATTGACTGTAGCTAGTTCATACAGTAGCAGTGTGATTGACTGTAGCTAGTTCATACAGTAGTATTGTGATTGACTGTAGCTAGTCATACAGTAGCAGTGTTATTGACTGTAGCTAGTTCATACAGTACCAGTGTGATTGACTGTAGCTAGTTCATACAGTAGCAGTGTGATTGACTGTAGCTAGTTCATACAGTAGCATTGTGATTGACTGTAGCTAGTCATACAGTAGCATTGTGATTGACTGTAGCTAGTTCATACAGTAGCAGTGTGATTGACTGTAGCTAGTTCATATAGTGTAGCATTGGGACTGTAGCTATTTCATACAGTAGCAGTGTGATTGATTGTAGCTAGTTCATACAGTAGCAGTGTGATTGACTGTAGCTAGTTCATACAGTAGCATTGTGATTGACTGAAGCTAGTTTATACAGTAGCAGTGTGATTGACTCTAGCTAGTTCATACAGTATCATTCTGAATGACTGTAGCTAGTTCATACAGTAGCAGTGTGATTGACTGTAGCTAGTTCATACAGTAGCAGTGTGATTGACTGTAGCTAGTTCATACAGTAGCATTGTGATTGACTGTAGCTAGTCATACAGTAGCATTGTGATTGACTGTAGCTAGTTCATACAGTAGCAGTGTGATTGACTGTAGCTAGTTCATATAGTGTAGCATTGGGACTGTAGCTATTTCATACAGTAGCAGTGTGATTGATTGTAGCTAGTTCATACAGTAGCAGTGTGATTGACTGTAGCTAGTTCATACAGTAGCATTGTGATTGACTGAAGCTAGTTTATACAGTAGCAGTGTGATTGACTCTAGCTAGTTCATACAGTATCATTCTGAATGACTGTAGCTAGTTCATACAGTAGCAGTGTGATTGACTGTAGCTAGTTCATACAGTAGCATTGTGAATGACTGTAGCTAGTTCATACAGTAGCAGTGTGATGGACTGTAGCTAATTCATATAGTGTAGCATTGGGACTGTAGCTATTTCATACAGTAGCAGTGTGATTGATTGTAGCTAGTTCATACAGTAGCAGTGTGATTGACTGTAGGTAGTTCATACAGTAGCAGTGTGATTGACTGTAGCTAGTTCATACAGTAGCAGTGTGATTGACTGTAGACAGTTCATACAGTAGCAGTGTGATTGACTGTAGATAGTTCATACAGTAGCATTGGGAATGTAGCTAGTTCATACAGTAGCAGTGTGATTGACTGTAGCTATTTCATACAGTAGCAGTATGATTGACTGTAGCTAGTTCATACAGTAGCATTGGGACTGGATCTAATTCATACAGTAGCAGTGTGATTGACTGTAGCTAGTTTATACAGTAGCAGTGTGATTGACTGTAGCTAGTTCACACAGTAGCAGTGTGATTGACTGTAGCTAGTTCATATAGTGTAGCATTGGGACTGTAGCTATTTCATACAGTAGCAGTGTGATTGATTGTAGCTAGTTCATACAGTAGCAGTGTGATTGACTGAAGCTAGTTTATACAGTAGCAGTGTGATTGACTGTAGCTAGTTCATACAGTATCATTCTGAATGACTGTAGCTAGTTCAAACAGTAGCAGTGTGATTGACTGTAGCTAGTTCATACAGTAGCATTGTGAATGACTGTAGCTAGTTCATACAGTAGCAGTGTGATTGACTGAAGCTAGTTCATACAGTAGTCATGTAATTGTAGCTAGTTTCAGCGATAGTCAGTCACACTGCTACTGTATGAAATAGCTACAGTCGCTCGTTAATATAGTGTATCATTGGGACTATAGCTAGTTGATACAGTAGCAGAGTGGTTGACTGTAGCTAGTTCATACAGTAGCAGTGTGATTGACTGTAGCTAATTCATACAGTAGCAGTGTCATTAAATGTAGCTAGTTCATACAGTAGCATTGGGACTGTAGCTAATTCATACAGTAGCAGTGTGATTGACTGTAGCTAGTTCATATAGTGTAGCATTGGGACTGTAGCTATTTCATACAGTAGCAGTGTGATTGACTGTAGCTAGTTCATACATTAGCAGTGTGATTGACTGTAACTAGTTCATACAGTAGCATTGTGATTGACTGTAGCTAGTTCATACAGTAGCAGTGTGATTGACTGTAGCTAGTTCATACAGTAGCAGTGTGATGGACTGTAGCTAGTTCATACAGTAGCAGTGTGATTGACTGTAGCTAGTTCATACAGTAGTCATATCATTGTAGATAGTTCTAGCAACAGTCAGTCACACTGCTAATGTATGAGCTAGCTACTGTCGCTAGTTCATATAGTGTATCGTTGGGACTGTAGCTAGTTCATACAGGAGCAGTGTGATTGATTGTAGCTAGTTCATTCAGTAGCATTGGGACTGTAGCTAGTTCATACAGTAGCAGTGTGATTGACTGTAGCAAGTTCATACAGTAGCAGTGTGATTGACTGTAGCTAGTTTATACAGTAGCAGTGTGATTGACTGTAGCTAGTTCATGAAGTAGTCATGTGATTGTAGATAGTTCTAGCAACAGTCAGTCACACTGCTACTGTATGAACTAGCTACTGTCGCTAGTTCATATGGTGTATCATTGGGACTGTAGCTAGTTCATACAGTAGCATTGGGACTGTAGCTAGTTAATACAGTATCAGTGTGATTGACTGTATTAGTTCATACAGTAGCAGTGTGATTGACTGTAGCTAGCTCATACAGTAGCATTGTGATTGACTGTAGCTAGTTCATATAGTGTAGCATTGGGACTATAGCTAGTTCATACAGTAGCAGTGTGATTGACTGTAGCTAGTTCTTACAGTAGCAATGTGATTGACTGTAGCTAGTTTATACAGTAGCAGTGTGATTGACTGTAGCTAGTTCATGAAGTAGTCATGTAATTGTAGCTAGTTCTAGCGATAGTCAGTCACACTGCTACTGTATGAAATAGCTACAGTCGCTAGTTAATATAGTGTATCATTGGGACTGTAGCTAGTTCATACAGTAGCATTGTGATTGACTGTAGCTAGTCATACAGTAGCATTGTGATTGACTGTAGATAGTTCATACAGTACCAGTGTGATTGACTGTCGCTAGTTCATATAGTGTATCATTGGTACTGTAGCTAGTTCATACAGTAGCAGTGTGATTGACTGTAGCTAGTTCATATAGTGTAGCATTGGGACTGTAGCTATTTCATACAGTAGCATAGTGATTGATTGTAGCTAGTTCATACAGTAGCAGTGTGATTGACTGTAGCTAGTTCATACAGTAGCATTGTGATTGACTGAAGCTAGTTTATACAGTAGCAGTGTGATTGACTGTAGCTAGTTCATACTGTATCATTCTGAATGACTGTAGCTAGTTCATACAGTAGCAGTGTGATTGACTGTAGCTAGTTCATACGGTAGCATTGTGAATGACTGTAGCTAGTTCATACAGTAGCAGTGTGATTGACTGTAGCTAGTTCATACAGTAGTCATGTAATTGTAGCGATTGTCAGTCACACTGCTACTGTATGAAATAGCTACAGTCGCTCGTTAATATAGTGTATCATTGGGACTGTAGCTAGTTCATACAGGAGCAGTGTGATTGATTGTAGCTAGTTCATTCAGTAGCATTGGGACTGTAGCTAGTTCATACAGTAGCAGTGTGATTGACTGTAGCTAGTTCATACAGTAGCAGTGTGATTGACTGTAGCTAGTTTATACAGTAGCAGTGTGATTGTGTAGCTAGCTCATACAGTAGCATTGTGATTGACTGTAGCTAGTTCATATAGTGTAGCATTGGGACTATAGCTAGTTCATACAGTAGCAGTGTGATTGACTGTAGACAGTTCATACTGTAGCAGTGTGATTGACTGTAGCTAGTTCATACAGTAGCATTGGGAATGTAGCTAGTTCATACAGTAGCAGTGTGATTGACTGTAGCTATTTTATACAGTAGCAGTGTGATTGACTGTAGCTAGTTCATACAGTAGCATTGGGACTGTAGCTAATTCATACAGTAGCAGTGTGATTGACTGTAGCTAGTTTATACAGTAGCAGTGTGATTGACTGTAGCTAGTTCACACAGTAGCAGTGTGATTGACTGTAGCTAGTTTATACAGTAGCATTGTGATTGACTGTAGCTAGTTCATACAGTAGCAGTGTGATTGACTGTAGCTAGTTCATACAGTAGCATTGTGAATGACTGTAGCTAGTTCATACAGTAGCAGTGTGATTGACTGTAGCTAGTTCATACAGTAGTCATGTAATTGTAGCTAGTTCTAGCGATAGTCAGTCACACTGCTACTGTATGAAATAGCTACAGTCGCTCGTTAATATAGTGTATCATTGGGACTGTAGCTAGTTCATACAGGAGCCGTGTGATTGATTGTAGCTAGTTCATTCAGTAGCATTGTGACTGTAGCTAGTTCATACAGTAGCAGTGTGATTGACTGTAGCTAGTTCATACAGTAGCAGTGTGATTGACTGTAGCTAGTTTATACAGTAGCAGTGTGATTGACTGTAGCTAGTTCATGAAGTAGTCATGTGATTGTAGATAGTTCTAGCAACAGTCAGTCACACTGCTACTGTATGAACTAGCTACTGTCGCTAGTTCATATGGTGTATCATTGGGACTGTAGCTAGTTCATACAGTAGCATTGGAACTGTAGCTAGTTAATACAGTAGCAGTGTGATTGACTGTATTAGTTCATACAGTAGCAGTGTGATTGACTGCAGCTAGCTCATACAGTAGCATTGTTATTGACTGTAGCTAGTTCATATAGTGTAGCATTGGGACTATAGCTAGTTCATACAGTAGCAGTGTGTTTGACTGTAGCTAGTTCTTACAGTAGCAGTGTGATTGACTGTAGCTAGTTTATACAGTAGCAGTGTGATTGACTGTAGCTAGTTCATGAAGTAGTCATGTAATTGTAGCTAGTTCTAGCGATAGTCAGTCACACTGCTACTGTATGAAATAGCTACAGTCGCTAGTTAATATAGTGTATCATTGGGACTGTAGCTAGTTCATACAGTAGCATTGTGATTGACTGTAGCTAGTCATACAGTAGCATTGTGATTGACTGTAGCTAGTTCATACAGTACCAGTGTGATTGACTGTCGCTAGTTCATATAGTGTATCATTGGTACTGTAGCTAGTTCATACAGTAGCAGTGTGATTGACTGTAGCTAGTTCATATAGTGTAGCATTGGGACTGTAGCTATTTCATACAGTAGCAGTGTGATTGATTGTAGCTAGTTCATACAGTAGCAGTGTGATTGACTGTAGCTAGTTCATACAGTAGCATTGTGATTGACTGTAGCTAGTTCTTACAGTAGCAGTGTGATTGACTTTAGCTAGTTTATACAGTAGCAGTGTGATTGACTGTAGCTAGTTCATGAAGTAGTCATGTGATTGTAGATAGTTCTAGCAACAGTCAGTCACACTGCTACTGTATGAACTAGCTACTGTCGCTAGTTCATATGGTGTATCATTGGGACTGTAGCTAGTTCATACAGTAGCATTGGAACTGTAGCTAGTTAATACAGTAGCAGTGTGATTGACTGTATTAGTTCATACAGTAGCAGTGTGATTGACTGCAGCTAGCTCATACAGTAGCATTGTTATTGACTGTAGCTAGTTCATATAGTGTAGCATTGGGACTATAGCTAGTTCATACAGTAGCAGTGTGTTTGACTGTAGCTAGTTCTTACAGTAGCAGTGTGATTGACTGTAGCTAGTTTATACAGTAGCAGTGTGATTGACTGTAGCTAGTTCATGAAGTAGTCATGTAATTGTAGCTAGTTCTAGCGATAGTCAGTCACACTGCTACTGTATGAAATAGCTACAGTCGCTAGTTAATATAGTGTATCATTGGGACTGTAGCTAGTTCATACAGTAGCATTGTGATTGACTGTAGCTAGTCATACAGTAGCATTGTGATTGACTGTAGCTAGTTCATACAGTACCAGTGTGATTGACTGTCGCTAGTTCATATAGTGTATCATTGGTACTGTAGCTAGTTCATACAGTAGCAGTGTGATTGACTGTAGCTAGTTCATATAGTGTAGCATTGGGACTGTAGCTATTTCATACAGTAGCAGTGTGATTGATTGTAGCTAGTTCATACAGTAGCAGTGTGATTGACTGTAGCTAGTTCATACAGTAGCATTGTGATTGACTGTAGCTAGTTCTTACAGTAGCAGTGTGATTGACTTTAGCTAGTTTATACAGTAGCAGTGTGATTGACTGTAGCTAGTTCATGAAGTAGTCATGTAATTGTAGCTAGTTCTAGCGATAGTCAGTCACACTGCTACTGTATGAAATAGCTACAGTCGCTAGTTAATATAGTGTATCATTGGGACTGTAGCTAGTTGATACAGTAGCAGAGTGGTTGACTGTAGCTAGTTCATACAGTAGCAGTGTGATTGACTGTAGCTAGTTCATACAGTAGCAGTGTCATTAAATGTAGCTAGTTCATACAGTAGCATTGGGACTGTAGCTAATTCATACAGTAGCAGTGTGATTGACTGTAACTAGTTCATACAGTAGCATTGTGATTGACTGTAGCTAGTTCATACAGTAGCAGTGCGATTTACTGTAGCTAGTTCATACAGTAGCAGTGTGATTGACTGTAGCTAGTTCATACAGTAGTCATATCATTGTAGATAGTTCTAGCAACAGTCAGTCACACTGCTAATGTATGAGCTAGCTACTGTCGCTAGTTCATATAGTGTATCATTGGGACTGTAGCTAGTTCATACAGTAGCAGTGTGATTGATTGTAGCTAGTTCATACAGTAGCATTGGGACTGTAGCTAGTTAATACAGTAGCAGTGTGATTGACTGTAGCTAGCTCAAACAGTAGCATTGTGATTGACTGTAGCTAGTTCATATAGTGTAGCATTGGGACTATAGCTAGTTCATACAGTACCAGTGTGATAGACTGTAGCTAATTAATGTAGTGTATCATTGGTACTGTAGCTAGTTCATACAGTAGCAGTGTGATTGACTGTAGCTAGTTCATATAGTGTAGCATTGGGACTGTAGCTATTTCATACAGTAGCAGTGTGATTGACTGTAGCTAGTTCATACAGTACCAGTGTGATTGACTGTAGCTAGTTCATACAGTAGCAGTGTGATTGACTGTAGCTAGTTCATACAGTAGCAGTGTGATTGACTGTAGCTAGTTCAAACAGTAGCAGTGTGATTGACTGTAGCTAGTGTGGTGGAATTTCAAGTTAAAAATACTTGAATATAAAAAATGCCAAAGACTAGAATTCATGGTTTATTCAGACACTTTTATTCACAAGTTATAAAAGTAAACACGTTTGCAAAGTGGTTTTTCGTTGTCCTTTCAGACCGCCATTTATAGTTTCAAATCTAGGTTACTTCCCTCATATACAAATCACTTATACCACCAATATCATTCTTCTCCTACATCGCGTCGCGGCCTGGTTTCCCCTCCTATTATAATTATAAACATCTCCACTACTCTCCCTTCACAAATCAATCACTGGCCATCCTGCTCTTAATTCTCTCTCTGCCTTTCCTTTGTGGAATTAGGAATCTTTATTTTCTATGGAAATTGACCATACTATCTTACACACAGCAACGTAATCCAGCATCACAACTCAAACACCCAATCTAACCAACTCTTATATACATACAGACACTCTCTCCTGTGTTATTCTCAGAGTTCATCATCAGTCTGATTTGATCATCTAATCATTCATCTGGATTGTCAGATGCATTTCCATCAAAAAAACTAAAAAACATGTAAGCTTCTATTTTTTGTCACTCTATTGCAGTCTATTTTACTATCAGATGCATTTTATTTAATATATATGTGACATGTGACATAATATATATGTGACATTTAATATATATGTGACATAATATATATAGTGTGTAGGATTGTTGTGTGTAGTTATATTATGTTTTACTATATATATATATATATATATATATATATATATATATAGTAAAACATAATATAACTACACACAACAATCCTACACACTACACACTACACCCTACACACTAGGAGAGGGAACATCTGTACATCCAACATCTCATTGAAAACACACCACTATCCAACTGCATCATGTTATGATCCGTCATCTTTGAGCCTTTGGTGTTCAGTGTGATCTCCCTGAGACTAGTTTACACAGGGTCACTGAACAGCCCTCGCCCCAAAACCCAAACCCTGGGTAGAGGGGCTCAGTGAATGTGGAGTGGAATGTGTGCAGGAGGGTCCGTGTGTCAGAGGAGACGCTGTAGAAGGACAGAGTGCCGGCCGGCCAGTCCAGATACACTCCTACTCTGTGGGAGCCAGAGGAGGGGTCAGGTATGTCAGTCCTCTTATTATTGTGCCAGGCGGAGTAACTGTCATCAGAGCACCTCAGACTCCAGGACTTGTCATTGAATCTCAACCCACAGTCAACATCCCATCCTCTCCTGCTGATTCCTTTATATGTCACTCCTATATCAGCCACTCTCCCACTCCACTCTACCTCCCAGTAACGGCGCCCAGTCAGACCCTCTCTACACAGCACCTGGTCCCAGTAGTCAAATCTCTCTGGGTGATCAGGATACGGCTGCTCCTCTCTCCTCCGTGTCACCTTTCTGTTCTCCTCAGACAGAGCGAGTTCTCTGTGTGCTGTGTTTGGGTCCAGTGTGAGCTCACAGGCATCTGGGGGAAGAGCAGAGGGAGGGAGGGAGGGAGGGAGAGAGAGAGAGAGAGGAGAGAGAGAGAGGGGGACGGAGGAAGAGAAAGAGAGAGAGTGATGGAGGGAGAGAGAGAGAGGAGAGAGAAAGAGAGAGAGAGGAGAGGGGAGAGAGAGAGAGAGAGAGAGAGGGGGAGAGAGAGAGAGAAAGAGAGGAGAGAGAGAAAAAGAGGAGAGAGAGAGAGAAAGAGGAGGAAGAGAGAGGGGGACAGAGGAAGAGAAAGAGAGAAAGGGATGGAGGGAGAGAGAGAGAAGAGAGAGAGGAAGAGAGAGAGGGAGAATAAGAGAGAGAGGAGGAAGAGAGAGGGGGACGGAGGAAGAGAAAGAGAGAGAGGGGAGGGAGGGGAGAGAGAGAGAGAGAGAGAGAGAGAGATAGGAGAGAAAGAGAGAAGGAACAGAGAGGGGGACGGAGGAAGAGAGAGAGAGAGAGAGAGAGAGAGAGAGAGGGGAGAGAGGAAGAGGGGGGAGAGAGTGGGACAGAGGAAGAGAGAGAGGGACGGAGGAAGAGAGAGAGAGAGGAGAGAGAGAGAGAGGGGAGAGAGGAGAGGGGGGAGAGAGTGGGACAGAGGAAGAGAGAGAGAGAGAGGGAGAGAGAGAGGGGGAGATAGAGAGAAGGAACAGAGAGGGGGATGGAGGAAGAGAAAGAGAGAGGGATGGAGGGAGGGAGAGAGAGAGAGGAGAGAGAAAGAGAGAGGGAGAGAGAGAGGAGGAAGATAGAGAGAGACGGAGGAAGAGAAAGAGAGAGAGGGAGGGAGGGAGAGAGAGAGAGAGGAGAGAGAGAGAGAGAGTGAGGACAGAGAGAGAGAGAGAGGAGGAAGATAGAGAGAGACGGAGGAAGAGAAAGAGAGAGAGGGAGGAGAGAGAGAGAGAGAGAGGAGAGAGAGAGAGAGAGGAGAGAGAGAGAGAGAAAGGGGACGGAGGAAGAGAAAGAGAGAGAGGGATGGAGGGAGAGAGAGAGGGATGGAGGGGAGAGAGAGAGAGGAGAAAGAAAGAGAGAGGGAGAGAGAGAGAGAGAAAGGAGGAAGAGAGAGGGGGACGGAGGAAGATAAAAAGAGAGAGGGATGGAGGGAGAGAGAGAGAGAGGGAGAGAGAGAGAGGAGAGAGAAAGAGAGAGAGAGAGGGGGGAGAGAGAGGGAGAGTCAGATATGTAGGCTGTCTTTGATGAGTCTCTCCTTCTCCTAGAGATCTCTAGTTGTGTCTCAGGGTTTGTGGAGAGGATCAATGGAGGGAGGGAGGGAGGGAGGGAGAGGAGGGAAGAACAGAGAGAGGGAGGGAGGGAGAGATAAAGAGAGAGAGAAACTGTCAGCTACTTCAGGAGAAACACACTCACATTGGAAGAACTGGTCCTGGGCTCTGGTCTTGGGCTCTGGTGGCAGGAAAACATCCACTCCATTCACTACAGACGGGAGGGAGGGAGGGAGGGAGAGAGAGAGGAAGAAAGAGAAGGGAGGAGAGGGAGGGAGAGAGAGAGAGAGAGAGAGAGAGGGGAGGTAGGGGTAGAGGGAGGGAGAAAGGGAGAGGGAGGGAGGGAAAGAGGGAGAGAGAAAAGGAGGGAGGGAGGGGAGGGAGGGATAGAGAGAGGAGGGAGGGAGAGAGAGAGAGGGAGGGAGGGAGAGGAGGGAGGGAGAAAGAGGGAGGGATAGAGGGAGGATGGAGGGAGGGAGAGAGGAAGAAATGAGGGAGGCAGAGAGGGAGGGATAGAGGGAGGGGGGGAGAGAGGGAGAAAGAGGGAGAGAGGGAGGGAGGGAGAGAGGGAGGGGGGGATAGAGGGGGGAAGGAGGGAGGGAGGGAGGGATAGAGGGAGGAAGGAGGGAGGCAAGAGGGAGAAAGAGTTAAGGAGAGGATAGAGGGTGAGAGGGATGAAGGAGGGAGGGAGAGAGGGAGATAGAGGAGGGAGGGAGGGAGCGAGAGAGGGAGAGGAGGAATCGAGGGAGGGAGAGTAGGAGAGAGAGGGAGGGAGGGAGAGAGAAGAGGGAGGGAGGGAGGGTGGAAGGGAGAGAGGGACGGAGAAAGTGGGAGGGAGAGGATAGAGGGAGAGAGGGAGGGATGGAGAGAGGGATTGATAGAGGGAGGGAGGGATGGAGGGTGAGAGGGAGAGAGAGGAGGGTGGGAGGGAGAGAGAAAGAGGGAGGAGGGAGGGAGGGAGAGCATAGAGGGAGGGAGAGGATAGAGGGAGGGAAAGAAGGAGAGATAGAGAGAGGGATAGAGGGAGATAGGGAGATAGGTAGGGAGAGGGGGGGGAGAGAGGGAGAGGATTGAGGGAGAGAGAGAGGAGGGATGAAGGAAGAGAGGGAGGAGGGATAGAGGGAGGGAGGAAGAGAGGGAGAGGAGGGATAGAGGGAGGGAGAAAGAGAGAGGGAGAAGATAGAGGGAAAAAGAGGATAGAGGGAGGGAGAGAGGGAAGGAAAGAGGGAGGGAGGGATGCAGGTCGGGAGGTATAGAGGAAGGGAGGGAGTGAGGGGGGGAAAGGAAGGATAGAGGGAGAGAGGGAGGGAGAGAGGGAAAAAGGAGGTAGGAAGAGAGGGAGGGAGAGTAGTAGAGAGAGGTAGGGAGGGAGAGAGAGGCACGGAGGGAGAGCAAGAGGAGGGAGGGAGGGAGAAAAGAGAGGGGAGTGAAAGAAAGAGAGAGAGAGAAAGAGTGAGGGAGGGAGAGAGGGAGGGAGGGAGAGAGAGAGGGAAAGAGGGAGAAAGAGGGAGGGAGAGAGGAAGGGAGGGAGTGATAGAGGGTGGGAGGGAGGAATGGAGAGGAAGGATAGAGGGATGAAGGAGGGAGGGAGAGAGGGAGAGAGAGGAGGGAGGGAGGCAGAGAGGGAGGGAGAGGAGGGAGAGAGAAAAAGAAATAGGGAGGGAGAGAGGCAAGGATAGAGGGAGGAAGGAGGGAGGGAGAGAGGGAGAGATAGAGGGATTGATAGAGGGAGGAAGGAGAGAGGGAGAGAGAGGTGGGAGTGAGGGAGAAAGAGAGGGAGGGAGAGGAAGGAGGGAGGGAGGGAGAGAGGGAGGGAGAAAGAGGGAGGGAGAGGATAGAGGGAAGGATAGAGGGAGGGAGGGAAGGAGGGGGGGAAGGAGGGAGGGAGGGAGAGAATGAGAGAGAGGAGGGAGGGAGGCAGAGAAGGAGGTATAGAGGGAGGGAGAGAGAGGAGAGAGGGAGGCAAAGATGGAGGGAGAGGAGGGAGAGAGGGAGAGAGATAGGGAGGGAGAGAGGGGCAGGGAGGGAGGGAGGGAGAGGATTGAGGGAGAGAGGGAGGGATAGAGGGAGGAAGGAGGGAGGGAGAAGCAGAGAGGGAGGGACAGGAGGGAGAGAGGGGGTGAGGGAGGGAGGGAGAGGATTGAGGGAGAGAGGGAGAGAGAGTAGGGAGGGAGGAAAAGAGGGATAGAGGGAGGGATAGTGGGAAGGATAGAGGGAGGAAGAAGGGAGGGAGGGAGAGGTGGGAGGGAGGGAGAGATAGAGGGATTGATAGAGGGAGGGATGGATGGTGAGAGGGAGAGAGAGGAAGGAGGGAGAGAGAAAGAGGGAGGGAGAGGATAGAGGGAGGGATAGAGGGAGGGAAGGAGGGAGAAAGAGGAGGGAGGGAGGCAAAGAGGGAGGGAGAGAGGGAGAGGAGGGAAGGAGGGAGGGATAGAGGGAGGGAGAGAGAAAGGGAGAGAGGTGGGGGAGGGAGGGAGGGAGAGGATGGAGGGAGAGAGGTAGGTAGAGTAGCAGAGAGAGGTAGGGAGGGAGAGAGAGGCACGGAGAGCAAGAGGAGGGAGGGAGGGAGGAAAGGGAGGGAAAGAGAGAGAAAGAGGGAAGGAGGGAGAGAGTGTGGTAGGGAGGGAGAGAGGGAGGGAGGGAGAAAGGGAGGGAGGGAGAGGGAGAGAGGGGGGTAGGGAGGGAGAGAGAAAAAAAGACAGAGAAAGAGGGAAAGAGAGAGAGAGAGATTGGATGGAGAGAAGAGGTAGGGAGGGAGGGAGGGAGAGAGGGAGGGAGGGAGGGAGGGGGGGAGAGAGGGAGAGAGGGAGGGAGAGAGAGAGAGACAAAGAGAGAGAGAGACATGTATCAGTCAAGGGTTGTAAACATGGACAGGTCCCACATTGTTCTGATGGGGGGGGAAAGAGAAGGCCTCACTTTGCAGGTTAACCCTTTGGGGACCAGGGGTATTTTCTCCATTTTTACATACATTTATTCTTTCTCAATTTGAAGTCACTTCCATACAAAATAATACCCAAGTGTTTCATATCAATATTTTCAGTACAAACTCAGCTTTCTTGATTGTGATAGATGTTTACCCCAACAGCACTGTGTGAAGAGGTAAGTAGGCCTAAACCTGAACATTTCGAATCCGTTTTTCAGAAATGTTTCAAATCCCATGTGAAAACATACCTTTACCCATGTGGATGAATTGTTTTGGTGCTTGAAATTCATTCATGAAGTCCTGAGCTACACAGAAATGGCATACAATATGAATAAAATACTAGACAGAATATAAAAAAGGACTTCTAATGGATCCTTGTAAACACATCTTCTCTGCTTTCTGTCTCTGTCACTGTCACTGAAATGTTTGTCAATACCGACAATGCCGACGTCACGTGTAGCGAAGAAGATGGACGTGCGAATTGACCAATCAACGACGGTAAAAGGCAGTGTCTGAGCGACTCAAGCTAGGCTGCTTCCAAATTCACCAATTACGCAGGGAGGGCCTGTACCAAGCTGTTCCTAGGTTAATAGCTCCGTCTGTAAGTGAGAGGGCATGTCACAGGAGGGCTCAGGGGATATTTAAACCATGTTTCTACGCCGGATTATCACTGAGATATTGATCAAAACATTTTGGAAACCCCTGAAAACGCAGCTGCGCGTTTGAGGTCCCGAAAGGGTTAAATAAGTAGGATTAAGGTTGCGGGTTGGGGTTCGGGTTAGGATTGGGGGTTAGGGTCTGTTGTTGGTTAGGGTTAGGGGTTTGGGGTTTGGGTCTGTTGTTGGTTGGATGTTTTCATTGATGGTTTAGTATTTCCATTAGGGTTAGGGGGTTAGAGTTTAGGGTCTGTTGTTGTTTGGATGTTTTCATTGATGGTTTAGTATTTGATAGAATAGATGTTGAATTTTATGCGACTTTAAATGTCCGACTGATGGGGAAATGGAAAGTCATAAAAAGAGGCTTTACCAAGAGGAAGGGAGACAATAGGATTTGCACCCCCTGGGGGAGTACAAAGGTTGGAGTGACCTGGGTCTGCGACGACCATTTAGTCTAAAAGCCCACAAAATGAAATCTAACGTGTTGCAGAGAACCGGTGGATCGACCTTGTTTACAAGAACATTGACCTCCGCGGTGAAACGTGGTTCTTGTCTACAAGAACATTGGCTGAGAATACCCACACTGTGTCTTCTCGTCGCGGCCTGCGCACCCTCTCACTCACCACTCTTTCTTCCTCTGTCTTAACCGCCCTACCCTCTGTTGAATCTTTCTCTCTTCTATCCACTGACGCAGCTTCCTCCACCCTCCTGTCCTCTCTTTCCTCATCCGTCGACTCTCTCTGTCCACAGATATCAAGGCCGGCACCATCCTCTCCACGCGCTCCCTGGCTGTCTGAAACCCTGCAAGCTTGATGATCTAGACCCTTATCTCTCTCTCCTCCTCAACTACACCTCATCTGCATCAGCTGGTAAAGCCTTATACTACCATCCCAAAATTCAATCCTCTGTCTCTGACCCAAGAAAACTGTTCTCCACATTTTCCTCACTCCTCAACCCTCCTCCTCCCGCTCCTCCCTCCTCTCTGTCTGCCGATGACTTTGTCACCTATTTTGAAAAGAAGGTTGATGACATTAGCAGCTCCTTCCCTCTACCTCTCACCAACAATGCTACCTCTCCTCCCAAACCCACTGTGCAACACCCAGTCTCTGGTTTATCAGATTTCTCCCCCTCTCGCCTGAGGATGTTCAAAAACTGGTCACATCCAAGCGGGCAACCCCAACCCCAAGACCTCTTTCACCCCTGCTAACTCGCTGTACAAGTTCTCTCCTGCTAATGAAATCAATTTTAAAAAATTAATAAAAATAGCCTACTGGCATTACAACTGCCAATGGCCCCTGGTGTGAGCATTGATTACTTTGTCTAATGATGACTGTTGGAAAGATGATTCACTTACTTAAACAAATGTATTTTTGTAAGTCGCTTTGGATAAAGGCGTATGCTAAATGCCATGAATGTAATTTGTAAAAGACGGATCCGTTTTCTATTGGGACTAAGTGGATTAGGGCGGGACTTGGACCTGAGGAGGGAAAAACCCAGTGATTGGTTGGACATTTAGGGAGGGGGCTTTGTGATTGGATATGGACCCTGTTGTGTTTGTTTGCTAAGTTACAGATATTATTTACTGTACTTCTCTGTCTATTAGTTTTCTCCTGATCACCATTCTATTACTAATATATAATGTCAATCATATACAAGGAACAGGGAAGAACAGTAGATCCACATTTTTTGTGACACAATCTTGATAATATTATTATTATTATTGACAGTTAGACACACACACCCACACACATGCAAGAGTTTACATACACTTATAAAGAACATGTATGTCATGGCAGTCTTGAGTCACAAAAAAATAGATTTTTCATGAAGTTTGGTTCTTTTTATGAATTTATGAAAATGTGACAAAATCTGCTGGGTCAAAAATATACATACAGCACCTTGAATTATCAATTTTTGGTGATGTAGAAAGTTGTGTCAATCAAATTTGCTTTGTGGCATGGCCTCTTAACTTGTTATGAGTGATTATGATTGACTACAGCTGGTGAATTATTTCAGCCCATTTAAATAAGACTTGTTTGATACACTCATTACACTCAGCCAAAAACGCTACAATGGGAAAATCTAAGGAGCTCAGCACGGTCTGAAAAAGCGCATCATTGACATGAAAAAGTCAGGAAAGTCACTTGGAGCGATTTCAAAGCAGCTGCAGGTCCCAAGATCAACTGTGCAAACAATTGTTTGTAAGTATAAAATGCATGGCACAGTTGTGTCACTGCCACGATCAGGAAGAAAACGCAAGCTATCACCTGCTGCTGAGAGAAAATTGATCAGGATGGTCAAGAGTCAACCAAGAACCACCAAAAAGCAGGTCTGCCATGAATTAGAAGCGGCTGGAACACAGGTGTCAGTGTCCACAGTCAAGCGTGTTTTACATCGCAATGGGCTGAGAGGCTGCCGTGCAAGAAGGAAGCCGTTGCTCCAGAAGCGGCACCTTAAGGCTTGACTGAAGTTTGCTGCTGATCACATGGACAAAGAAAAGGCCTTCTGGAGGAAAGTTCTGTGGTCAGATGAAACAAAAATTGAGCTATTTGGCCACAATGACCAGAAATAAGTTTGGAGGAGAGAAGGTGAGGCCTTTCACCCCAAGAACACCATACCTACCGTCAAGCATGGTGGTGGTAGTATTATGCTCTGGGCCTGTTTTGCTGCCAGTGGAACTGGTGCTTTACAGAAAGTAAAGGGAATAATGAAGAAGGAGGATTACCTCAAAATTATTCAGGAAAACCTAAAACCAGAAGGTTGGGTCTTGGACGTAGTTGGGTGTTCCAACAGGACAATGGCCCCAAACACACATCAAACGTGGTAAAGGAATGGCTAAATCAGGCTAGAATTAAGGTCTTAGAATGGCCTTCACAAAGTCCTGACTTAAACCCCATTGAGAACATGTGGAGTGTGCTGAAGAAACAAGTCTGTGTCAGAAAGTCAACGAATTTAGTTGAACTGCACCGATTCTGTCAATAGGAGTGGTCAAAGATTCAACCAGAAGCTTGCCAGAAGCTTGTGGATGGCTACCAAACGCGTCTAATTGAGGTGAAAATGGCCAAGCGACATTTAATCAAATATTAGCATTGCTGTATGTATATTTTTGACCCAGCAGATTTTGTCACATTTTTAGAAGACCCATAATAAATTCATAAAAGAACCAAACTTCATGAATGTTTTTTGTGACAAAGAAGTATGTACTCCAATCAGTCCATCACAGAAAAATAAAAGTTGTAGAAATGATTGGAAACTCAAGACTGCCATGACATACATGTTCTTTACAAGTGTATGTAAACTTCTGACCACAACTGTAACTGGTCTGAAGTTGAGGTGATGTAAGTTGAGCAGGTAGAGTTTGTGACCCACCTGTAGTTGAGATGTTGGGTTAGGGTTAGAGTTAACCTTAACCCTAACCCTAACCCTAAGCCTAACCCTAACCCTAACACTAACCCACCTGTAGTTGAGATGTTGGGCCACTCTCCCTTAAGGAGGTCCTCTAGTTTGTCTCTCAGCTCAGACACAGCCTCACTCACACCTCCAAACAACTGAAGAGGACCCTCAATGATGCTGGGGAAGTCTGAACATTCACTGGGACTGGAGAGAGACTGATAACTCTGGAGAGAGAGAGACAGAGAGAGAGACAGAGAGAGAGACAGAGAGAGACAGAGAGAGAGAGAGACAGAGACAGAGAGAGAAATAGAAGGAGAGAGAGAGAACAGAGGATGAATGAATAACTGAACAGTAATCTTTTTTCAGTATTGCAGATGGAGGGTCAGTGTGGTTACCTGGAGGAAATGGATGGGATCCTCTGTGTGTGAAAGCTGCTCCATCTCAGCGTCTCTCCTCCTCTGCTACCAAATCCACCAATCACGCAGGGAGGGCGTGTACCAAGATGGCGGCGCGCATACATCGCGAAGCCCGCTGTCTCGCTGAATTAGTGGCTATTTCCTTGTTTATTTCAAGTATTCTCGCTAAAAACAGTTTAGCGTCCATATCGTACAGCCGACGACAACTTCTGGACATCGGCTCCGGCATTCCAGACATCTTTATCGACGCAATACCCTGAGATTAGAGCAGAACAGCGGGACCAGCTGACTCCGCTACACCGACCGGGATGGAAAACCCAGCCGAGGGAGCCGAGGTGGGCTGAGAGCTCGGCTCAAGATAACATCCACATCGACTCTCACTACCTCGTCTTTTCTCCTCACCGATGTTCCTTCCCTGGATGAGACAAGATGGATGAACTGCGGCTGCGGATCCCCCCCCCCCCCCCCCCCCCACACACACACACACACACACACACACATGGATGACGGACTGCAACATGATGGTTCTCACGGAAACCTGGCCCAACAGCGAGGTGTGGTGGGAGGGGGGGGCTGCTCTGTCTTCACTCTCTGAATATGTTTGCCCTCCTCAAATCCTGACCCACCTGGCCTTAGATCAGCTCATGGGACTCCACAATACTGCACTAACCCAATAGCAAGCAAATACATGATACCAGACATAGAAATCCAGTCACTACAAAGGGATCCATGGTTGCTTGCTCCCCTGTTGAGAGCAACTATAACTCTCACTTATGCATTCTTATCATAATGCACCACAGTGATCTTTTGGCTGCATGTAGCTGCTCTCTGCTGGACTGGGGAGTCCACCCTGTCAACTACAGACACTGAGGTGAGATCTCAGACTATTCTTGTTGTCAGACACGTCATTACTAAGTGTCTGTTACATTATCAATGATACTCTTGTTGCTCTGCAAGGCTCAATGATTGAGACAGACAATGTCCATTATTTTCCAATCAATTCCTATATCATGGTTCTGTGTGTGTGTGTGTGTGTGTGTGTGTGTGTCTGTGTCTGTGTCTGTGTCTGTGTCTGTGTGTGTGTCTGTGTGTGTGTGTGTGTGTGGTGTGGTGGGGTGGGCACTCTCTCAATAACCTTTCTTTCCTCAATTCCTCATCAATCTGGCCTGAGATCAGCTGATGGGGCTACACAACCCAATAGCAATCAAATATACCAGACTGAGAAATACATTGACTACAAACATGCCTGTGATTGGCTTGAATAATGAATTCTTATCATAATGCACCTCAGTGATCGTTTGGCAACATGTATTTATTCCTCATTCAGGCTGAATGGATGTTACCTCACAGAGAGATGCTGTGAAGCGTTGGCCTCAGCTCTCAGCTCAGACTCCTGCCACCTGAGAGAGCTGGACCTCAGTAATAATGATCTAGGTGACGGGGGGGTGAAGCTGCTCTCTGCTGGACTGGGGAGTCACACTGTCAACTACAGACACTGAGGTGAGGTCTGAGACTATTCTTGTTGTCAGACACATCATTCCTAAGTGTCTGTTACATTATCATTCTATGGAATCAATGATACTTGCACAGAAAGGCTCAATAATTGAGACAGACAAAGGATATTATCTTCCAATCATTTACTATATAATGTGTGTGTGTGTGTGTGTGTGTGTGTGTGTGTGTGTGTTTGGTGGGAGGGGGGCTGCTCTGTCTTCAATATCTGAATATGTTTGTCCTCCTCAAATCCTGATCCACCTGGCCTTAGATCAGCTTATGAGACTGCATAATACTGCACTAACCCAATAGCTATCAAATACATGATACCAGACGTAGAAATCCAGTCATTACAAATGTATCCATGGTTAATTGCTCCCCTGTTGAAAGGAACTATAACTCTCACTCATAAATTCTTGTGCCACAGTGATCGTTTGGCTTCATGTATTTATTTGTTGTCAGACACATCAGTCCTAAGTGTATTACATTGTCAATGATACTTGCACTGCAAATATCAATGATGGAGACAGAACATTTACATGATCTTCCAATCATTTCCTAAACTCTTCACTGTGACAACACTAGTCCTACCACTTTATTTGTATTCCACGTTTTTCATTTGTCAGCTCCCAGACCATCATCCCGTGCGTGAATTTATTTTACCATGATGAGCGGTCTTCATAATTTAAAAAAAATCGATGAAGGATACTGTCTTACCTTTCTTAGATAATATGTTTTTGAGAAACCATTTCAGAGGGACAGCAACACATTCACAGTTCAATAACAAGAGGCCGACCTTTAGGTCAGGATGGCCTTGCAGCTGACTCAGCACATCCCCACCAACAGATATAACCCAGGGGACAGATTTAACCGCTGTATATCTGACTGGCTGTCTTGATTCGTACCGTTACTACATAGAATCATAAACGAGTCCAATACTGATCATGAAGGAATCAATGAACAGTGTATGACTGAAAAAATATAATCATCATGACATGGTCATACTGATTAAAATAGATTGTTGTTTTGCTATATTGATTATAAGAATATCATAAATGACAGATGAGAAATCTGTCTCCCCTCACACTATCAAGGAGGGAGCATGGGAATAAGGCACACAATGCAACAATCATTTATTGTACAGCTTATAATTACATCATATTCAGCTCTATTTATCATTAAAGGCAGAATTTCAAAGAGTGTGTGTGTGTGTGAAGGGGGGGGGGCACTCTCTGAATACCGTTACTCTCCTCAATTCCTGAACAATCTGGTCTTACATCAGCTAATGGGGCTACAGAACACAGCACGAACCCAATAGCTAGCACATATACCACACTTAGAAATACAATGACTACAAACCTGCATGTGATTGGCTTGAATCATGAATTCTTATCATAATGCAGCACAATGATCGTTTGGCTTCATGTATTTATTTGTATTCCTCATTCAGGCTGAATGGATGTCACCTCACAGAGAGATGCTGTGAAGCGTTGGCCTCAGCTCTCAGCTCAGACTCCTGCCACCTGAGAGAGCTGGACCTCAGTAGTAATGATCTAGGTGACGGGGGGGAGAAGCTGCTCTCTGCTGGACTGGGGAGTCCACACTGTCAACTACAGACACTGAGGTGAGGTCTGAGACTATTCTTGTTGCCAGACGCATCATTCCTAAGTGTATGTTACATTATCATTCTATGGAATCAATGATACTTGCATAGAAAGGCTCAATAATTGAGACAGACAATGTACATTATCTTCCAATCAATTACTGTGTGTGTGTGTGTGTGTGTGTGTGTGTGTGTGTGTGTGTGTGTGTGTGTGTGGTGGCAGGGGGGCTGCTCTGTCTGCACTGTGTGAATAACTTTACTCTCCTGAAATCCTGACCCACCTGGCCTTAGATCAGCTCATGGGACAATACTGCACTAACCCAACAACTAGCAAATGCATTATACCAGATGTAGAAATCCAGTCACTACAAATGTATCCATAGTTAATTGCTCCCTTGTTGAGAGCAACTATAACTCTCACTCATGAATTCTTGCACCACAGTAATCGTTTGGTTTCATGTATTTATTTGTATTCCTCATTCACATGTGGCCTTTCAACTGCAAAATGAAGAGGATTTAAAGCTGCACATGTACATTAGAGAGGAATAATTAGATTCTTGATCAGATGGAGTGACACTATTTCCCCAGGTTGTCATTCTGTGGAGTCCCAGAGGAAGGCTGTGTTTCTCTGGCTTCAGCTCTGAGGTCTAAGCCCTCCCACCTGAGAGAGCTGGACCTCAGCTACAATCACCCAGGAGACTCAGGACTGGCGCTGCTCTCTGCTGTACAGAAAGATCCACTCTGTAACCTACAGACACTCAGGTAAAGGCCGAATATGTGGCTGGACGTATCAATGAGATGAATGCACAGTATCTATTTTCCACATGATCATGAGTGTGTCATCCAACCTCTGTGGGTTCTTCTGTGGTTGATATAGTGTGGACCATGGTGGAGAGTGCAGGCTCAAACCTGGGCTGATCAAATGTAAGTCACCACCGCTGTAGAGAATAGGACTGTGATATTACTCAAGAACCAGGGTACAGCAGAGTTCAAACAGAGCACCAGTATTGTATTCATATGTAAATCTAAAATATTAGCAAATGTGAATTAGTTTTATCCCTTTTAAAACATTTTCAATTAATCATTAATATTTTGTGAAAAAAATAATGTTGCCATAACAAGATCACATTGTGAGTATTGTAAGTTATTCATTTATATTGATTTGATGATTATTTTTGCCCTCTCAATCAGATGCCTGTGAGCTCACACTGGACCCAAACACAGCAGACAGACGCCTCTCTCTGTCTGAGGAGAACAGAAAGGTGACACGGGGGAGAGAGAAGCAGCTGTATCCTGATCACCCAGAGAGATTTGACTACTGGGACCAAGTGCTGTGTAGAGAGGGTCTGACTGGGCGCCGTTACTGGGAGGTAGAGTGGAGAGGGGTATGGGCTGATATAGGAGTGACATATAAAGGAATCAGCAGGAGAGGAAAGGGTAATGACTGTGGGTTAGGATACAATGACAAGTCCTGGAGTCTGCTCTGCTCTGATGACAGTTACTCCGCCATGCACAATTATAAGAGGACTGTCATATCTGTCCCCTCCTCTGGCTCCCACAGAGTAGGAGTGTATCTGGACTGGCCGGCCGGCACTCTGTCCTTCTACAGCGTCTCCTCTGACACACGGACCCTCCTGCACACATTCCACTCCACATTCACTGAGCCGCTCTACCCAGGGTTTGGGCTTTGGAGCGAGGTCTGTTCAGTGACCCTGTGTAAACTAGTCTCAGGGAGATCACACTGAACACCAAAGGCTCAAAGATGACGTATCAGAACATGATGCAGTTGGATAGTGGTGTGTTTTCACTGAGATGTTGGATGTACAGATGTTCCCTCTCCCAGTGTCTAGTGTGTAGTGTGTAGTGTGTAGTGTGTAGGATTGTTGTGTGTAGTTATATTATTTTTTACTATATATATATATATATATATATATATATATATATATATATATTATATTAAATTAAATCAAATGCATCTGATAGTAAAATAGACTGCAATAGAGTGACAAAAAATAGAAGCTTACATAGTTTTTTTGATGGAAATGCATCTGACAATCCAGATGAATGATTAGATGATCAAATCAGACTGATGATGAACTCTGAGAATAACACAGGAGAGAGTGTCTGTATGTATATAAGAGTTGGTTACATTGGGTGTTTGAGTTGTGATGCTGGATTACGTTGCTGTGTGTAAGATAGCAGGGAGTGGATGTGAAGACAGCTCTCCTTCTCTGTCAGTACAACATGGACATGTTCTGTAATTCACTTTCCATAGATTCCTTCACTTGTCTGTCTATCCAACGCACATGTTGTTCCTTCTCCTGTGTGTGTGTGTGTGTGTGTACGTAAGAGTTGGTTAAATCGGGTGTTTGAGTTGTGTCACCGAGGGCGAGTCTAGCACGTCCTTTCCCCGGCCTGAACACCATTCCCAACGTTCCCCAGTTAAGCACGGCAGGATCGGCCCGAGGTTTGAGAGCAACCTTGGTGAATCACCACGACACGGCAAGAGAAAGAGAAAAAGCTTAGCAGCCGGGGGCCCGACCTGACGAGGGACACCGCGGCTGAGGATGTTCCTGAAACACATTTTATCTTCCATCTATCCCTCAAATAGGTGCAACTGCATAACTGCTTATGAATGATAAGTTGATTCAAATAGGTGCGACTGCATAACTGCTTATGAGGAACTAGAGTGTGAGTGTATGACCCCGTGTCAACATGTCTGCTTAGGCCTCATTATGATGACGGCATGCTACCAATGAAAGTACTATGAATATAAGAATACCAATGATTGATTGTGTAATCTTACTCAGGGATGATTACTGATGTATGATACTATATTACTGAAGTTTATTTTGATGATACAGAGTTTTATTATTGCATAAAAGGGGTTATTGTGTAAGGCCTACGGGGTGAAGTAGGTCAGGTGGTGGGAATCCCCAACAAGAAGTACTACTGTGTCCATAATCAAGTATGAGAATGATAAGGATGATTAAGAGTAACAATGTGAAGTATAGAGTGATTTACTGGTATTGATTTATGTTCGATTTATGATTACTATACTGTTTTACTGTTTGGATGTATTGTTTTGATGAAGGTCTTGTAACACCGAGAGTTGAGGGACAAAGAAACTTCCCTAAAAGCACTTCCTTATTTACATTAGAAGCAAGTTACTTAGCCACTAGATTAGCTTAGCCATGGTTCTAGCTACCCGCCAAAAGGGTTAAACACCGCTCTGTTTGTAAACAGAGATGATGTCAAGATGTGGATCAGAAACAGGGTATAAGAAGAGCTCCCCGGAGCAGTACTTAAGTCATTCAGTTCAAATGAAGTGGGTAAAGGAAGTCAATGGAGGAACTATGGGACGTAGACTGTTAACAAGCGGAGTGAGTCTAATCGACACCAACCTACACAGGACCTGTTAGGAAGTAGCTTACAGGGTAAGACCCTGCAGGCTGACGTCCATACCTGTTAGTCGGAGGGTTGGTCCGGGGTCCTGTTCAGGGTAAGACCCTGCAGGCTGAGGTCCATACCTGTTAGACAGAGGGTTGGTCCGGGGTCCTGTACAGGGCCTGAACTGCCGGGAGACAAGGTGTCATGATCATCAAAAAAACCCTGAAACACTTTCGTGTTTTTTTTCGCGTTAAACTTTTAAATAAAGATGAACTTGTTTTTACTTATGCTGTTTCTTTCATGGAAATCCTGATAGTTGACGTATCGTCTGTGCTCTGTCGTAGAGCTGGGCATCTTCGGCTCATCGAGTTACAAGGAGACCTCCTTCACCTCACGGAGGAGGTGAAAGTGAGAGGTGATTTGTATTATTACTCTCCAGGACCAGCTGAGACAGCGTCTCCTACAGCTCGACCCCTCCCTTTACTAGACTGGTCCCCAAACCGGTGGTCAGATAATACAAAGAAAAACAGGCTCGCGGCTGAGAGTGTCACTCCCCAGGTTTTCCCCCCGTTGGTGGAAAATGGCTTGAAAGAGGAAAAATGTGCTAAACATAAATAAATAAATAACAATGATGGTACTTGATAATAATACGCACAGCACATAATATTATTGGAATACTGTGATATCTGCCATTTAACTGACGCTTTTATCCAAAGCGACTTACATTGCAGTGAGTGCTTACATTTCAGTATATATGGTCCCAGCGGAAATCAAACCCACAACCTAAGCGTTGTTAGCGCCGTGCTCTACCAACTGAACCACAGAGGACCAGGTGTGTGACTGTGTCATGATGAGCCACAGAGGACCAGGTGTGTGACTGTGTCATGATGAGCCACAGAGGACCAGGTGTGTCATGATGAGCCACAGAGGACCAGGTGTGTGACTGTGTCATGATGAGCCACAGCGGACCAGGTGTGTGACTGTGTGACGATGAGCCACAGCGGACCAGGTGTGTGACTGTGTCATGATGAGCCACAGAGGACCAGGTGTGTGACTGTGTCATGATGAGCCACAGCGGACCAGGTGTGTGACTGTGTCATGATGAGCCACAGCGGACCAGGTGTGTGACTGTGTCATGATGAGCCACAGAGGACCAGGTGTGTCATGATGAGCCACAGAGGACCAGGTGTGTGACTGTGTCATGATGAGCCACAGAGGACCAGGTGTGTGACTGTGTCATGATGAGCCACAGAGGACCAGGTGTGTGACTGTGTCATGATGAGCCGCATCAAACCAAACCATAACAAGTGTGGAGTAAACATGTTGTCCCCCACAACTGAGTTACCCCCACACACACACACACACACACACACACACACACACACACACACACACACACACACACACACACACACACACACACACATACATACATACATACACATACACACACACCCACAGACATATACACATACACATACACATACACATACACATACACATACACACACATACACACCCACACACACCCACACACACATACATACCCTCACACACACCCACACAGCCAGCAGAGGGAGGAAGTCAGCAAGATGATTTACATGACCAGTTTCTGGTCATAGTCCAGTTCATTACACACAACACAGAGAAAGAAGCAGATTCCTCTCACGAGACGGAACCTTAACCTCGATAGTAACGCAAATACACAGAAGCTGATTTCCGTTACCAAAAGGTACGAATCTTACAGAAATATGACAGCGCTTATTTTTTAGGTTGTTTTTATTGCTGTTGTTGTTGTTGTTGAGGCTATTTTTGTTCAAATGTGTAGCTCACGGTATGAGGAAACAAGTCAAGTACAGGACACAAAAGTCTTCATTGTTAGGCTATAGCCTCCCTGAACAACAGTGAACCACACAGCAAATTCAGCAGAGTTACATTTCTGGTGTTAATGAGAATTGAGTCAATCTCACTCTACTTGGAGTTGATCTAACTCGGTATGTTGTCTAATCTGTTCGATTTCACACTGTAGCGTGAAAGAGTTGGTGTCAAAATGGAGTGTTATAACCGTTTTCTTGAAATCAACTGTCATAGTGTCACATTGAAGATCTCCGACACTTAATTTGAACACCTCCAGTGTAAAGCTTGCCTTGCAGTGAGCCTCACCCACAGACATTAGAATGTCAACGCCTAGAGTGTGAGGAGTGAATGACCCCACCCCTCCCTCCTCCCCTCTCTGGAATCCACGGCAGGTGAAAGAAATCGGCCATTTCACTTTTTGCATGGTGGCGGTAAGTAACCGTTAATTACATTTACATTTTTTGTTTTTTAGCAGACGCCTTTGTCCAAAGCGACTTACAACATACATTTAAATAGATGACCATGAGTGATATTGTTATGCAAATACGTATTTAGACTTTGGTATGATGTTTAGACTGCAGTTTTTACTCAAGCTTAGCCAGGACTATGTTAGCCAGCTACCTAGCGTTTGTTTCTTCTGCTTATATACCTTTTCTGATTATTAAGTGTTACTGTAAGCTTATGGTAATTCTCGTTGAGTTTGTAACGTTTGGCAGTGTAGGTTAAGTTACATCATTTTCGCTATCTTTTGTGTTAGCTAACTGCTCACATTAGCAAATTGGCTAGGTGAGAACATGCCTCCACGTGTTAGCTGCGTGTGAGTTGGTATTGCAAAATCCTGATATGAGGACTGTTCATATCTGTAACTTCAATTGTGGGTATCAGACCCACAGAAAACGTTTCAACTTTTTACTTGGAATAGTTAGTGGAGCAGCTAGGAGGTGTTTTCTCCTCAAAATGAATGAAAAGCAACAGGCACATGCATGGTGAAAATCCTCATTGTTTCATGATTCTCCTGTAAATCGATAGCTTGTTGGTCACAAATCAATTGTAGTTTTCAATAATAGGCTACTGTGCAAATTCAAAAGGATTTTAAGGTTTGTAGAAAGGATGACTTTACATAAATTATATAAGTTCTTCATATAAAAACTACCTCAGTATCACTGCACTGTGATAGTGATGCATATTCTTGATCTTGACACTTATGTTTTTATTTTTTTATTCACAGCAGGCGGTAAACCTCACCTTGTTTCACTCTCTTCACATTGATAAGCACTGTCATGTTTTACAGAGGCATTATGATTCTGGCTCTGGTTCTATTTGGACTGTGTGGGCCTGGCTTGATTAACAAATAGTTATTTAATTATATCCTTTTACAGGAAATGCTGGTTAAAGTGGAGATCCGAGGAGTGCAGGAATACATTAGAGTTCCACTGATCAAGTCTTTCAATATTCAAGAAGTTCCTTCAAGAAAGTTTGTAGTTTATTTATGGAAATAGTTTTGCATTTAATGTTATCACTGTAGTTGAACATGCAATCTTAAATATTCTGCAAATACAGTGATTAGTTTGCAGGTGCTAGTGTCCCATAGGTATTACACAAACTGTTCTATCAGCAAATAGATTAATATTGTATTAATGCAATGTACTGTACTTTTGATTCTCCTAGTAACAGAGAAGTTTAGTCTGGAAGAGAGTTTCAGTGGGGGCGAGCTAAGCTTGACTGATGTGTCAGGAACAGAAGTGGATGGAGATGTCTTCGATGAGCTTGTAAAGTCAGGTGTCTTGACCTTCATGGTCCCTTTCCCAGTAGGTAAGGAAAGTACTTGAAAAGGCAGGGGTTTTGATGAGGTATCACAGGCAGTGTGAACCCTGAGAGGCACATAGTGTTTTGTCAAATATTGTCATTATCATTTTGGAGGCCTCAAACTGTTATCATTTGATATTCTATTGATCATTATCTTTGGCACACATATTATCCATAGATGGACAGTACCTAAAATGTGTAAAAGATAATATACCGTACTATACCGTAAAGAAAATAAAATAATAATAATTTTTCCATTTATTTGTTTTAATGCTTTTGTTACTGATGAATACATGTACATTTAAATTAATTTTGTCTGCCATTTTGTAGATCTGGATGTTCAGCTGGTCGAAAATGAGGCATTCTCATCTGTCGTGACTGCACTGTCCCCAGCTTCATCCCATTCATCCTTGGTCGCTTCATCCCATTCATCCTTGGTAGTGGCGGAGACTCCACTATCCCCAGCTTCATCCCATTCATCTGATTCTACAATTGTCCTTGAGTCCACAAGAAAGAGGAGGAACCCATCAGGGTTAATGGATCAATATGAAGCAAAACAGGTAAGCTTTGAAAAAATACATTTAAAATCCTCAATTAAGTCATTTTTATTATTGATAATATCTTTAAATAT
Organism: Argentina silus; assembly: GCF_951799395.1. Taxonomy (NCBI): domain Eukaryota; kingdom Metazoa; phylum Chordata; class Actinopteri; order Argentiniformes; family Argentinidae; genus Argentina; species Argentina silus. The sequence goes on along the minus strand of NC_139654.1, from coordinate 2,143,248 downwards.
ATATCTGCAAAAGAATATTGGGTATTCTGTATAAAGGAATGCCATAGAAAAGTGAATTGTTTTTTTGGGGGAAAGAAATCACAAAAATCCTCTTTTAAATTTCCATAAGCAAGCTTCCTTACAAGCCTCCATTGTAACATGTTTTGTCAGAAAGTTGAAAATGTTCTGAGGGCCAATCCGAAGGGTGAGAAATCTTTAAGGAGTATGACAAGACGAAAACACTATCGGATGCAACACGTAAACAGATGGTGAACATCCTGGTTGCAGATATGATGGAGTTACATAGGTAAGAATGTATCTCCATCTTCTCTCCCTTGCAAAACATACACACTTACAAGGTGGGCTCAAGCATAAACTATGATTTGTTTTGAAAGGAGGATTCCACTGCCAAGTGTGAGAACCAATTATGCACTGGGAATTGTGACACTTTTTCCTTACCTCCAAGATCCATTCTCCAAACAAGGATATGTAAGTTCTTGTTTTCTATGTGAAAACCCAAACCATTGTATTTTCTATACTTTCTTCCCTTTTTAGTTTCCTTGTTTGTATTTAAATCCTGTTTCAGATGAGTATATAGGTTTCTCAGCCTTGTATTTCCCACTAGTTTTTGTAAAGTTGTATATTGTCAGTGTCTAAACTTATTGTGTTGAGTAATTGATATGAATATGTGTGCCTTGGTTTTGTTGTCTTAAACAGGAACACTACTATGATCCTGAGGGTAACACTGGCTACATTGCATGGAGGATCAAGACGGTTCAACGCAACACCTCTGCTGGCTCCCGGGGTCATTCCAAGACAGTTATTCAGGATGGTCCAAAAACCAGACGAGAATCTTTGTTAGCCTGTGAACAGCTATTTGGTGAGGAGGGCAGGGAGGCGATATCTACAATCAGACATTCAACTGATGAATCTGTGGTCAGAGACAAAATGAGAGTGACTTTCGAGTATCGACAGAAGATGGTCCATGATGAGGATGCATCATCATCAGTCCTGGATGTGTTCCTTCGTTTCCTTGATGTGCCTGGATTGGTAAGAAAATCTTTAGCTTTTGTAGTAGTTTCAGTATCTGACCCCACCATGTCCCTTTGTCATCTATACTTAAATCTGTATATCAAAATATTGTCTCCTTGTTTTTAGATCGACCAGGATTTCTCCATGATGTTTGGTGACGAAGTGTCTCAGAAATTCCTGGTAAAGTGGTCAACATTCTTCAAGCCAAAAGTCATCGCAGACTGCAAGACTCTTCCACCAAATCAGTACATTGTTGAGCTGCTGTCAGGAACTGAACCTCAACCTGAGGACAACCACAGTCAGTATAGACGGTTTTGTATTTCCAAAATATTTCATTAGTGTCTAATTTCATTCTTTTGTGATGTCTTTAGGATGGGACAGTGATATGTCGTCAATCCTTTTGCTGCTGCATCTGCTCCCTCCGACCTCAAGGCCAAAAAAACCCAGCCAAGATCAGTTCAGCTCAAGCAGCCAGCCATCTTGTGAGATATCTTAAGGTATGCAAAAGTTAATTTTTAAACCTCAGATGTGCACTTTGAGGTGCAGATATAAAATGGCGCCGCCGATGTTGGTCGCCATTGTGAGAGCTCCGCAGAGGATGTGCGTTTTTTTAGCTTTTATGTGTTTTCTAAATTCTCTTATTGTGAGAAACTCACTGGCACTGATATCCTATGACAAGGACACACTTCTCCATGTAAATTACAACTTAAGACCAAGTATTTTGGACAATTATTTTATCGACACAGCGTGGCCGGCGGAGATCAGAAGGACCCCGGCGGAGATCAGAAGGACCCCTCACGATAACAACAATGGGAGCGCGCCAAAAAAGAGGAGGAAACACCGGGGAAAGCGGGGAGGCATAGCTTACCTCGTTGGTACCGGACCGAGTCATCTGCCCTTCCGAGTCCTTCTCTGTTTTCCGGGCGGATAGAACGGAGGAGTCCGGCAAATCCAAGGATGGTGGAGTTTGTTTCATGACCAACAACAACTGGTGTAACCCTAACAACGTAACGACGCTTGCTCAGTCCTGCTCGGCTGACCTGGAGCATCTGAACATCTCATGCCGCCCATTCTACCTTCCCCGGGAGTTCAGCTCAATCATCATCACAGCCATCTACATTCCACCACAGGCCAACACCGAGGCAGCACTATAGACCCTGCATGATACGCTGTGCCGGCATCAGAGCAACCACCCTGAGGCGGCGATGATATTAACAGGTGATTTCAATCAGGCTAACATTAAAAAAGTTATGCCTAACTTCCGTCAACACATTAAGTGTGCCACCAGGGGAGATAGAACTTTGGACCATTGTTATACTCAGTTTAAGAATGGGTACAAAGCTGTTTCCCACCATCCCTTTGGGAAATCAGACCACTGTGCCATTCTGTTGATGCCTGGTTACAAACAGAGGATCCAACAGGTAGCGGTTGTGAAGAGGGAGGGAAAGCGGTGGTCCGACCAATCAGAGGCCGCGTTACAAGATGCGCTGAGTGACGTCGACTGGGATATGTTTCAATCAAGTTCCAGCGATGTCAGCGAGTTTACAGAGACAGTCTTGGACTTCATCTCTACATTAGCCGATAAAATCGTACCAACTACAACGGTAAAGATCTACCCCAACCAGAAACCCTGGGTCGACAGTTCCATCCGTGCCGCTCTGAGGGCTCGCACCGCCGCTTACAACTCCGGGCTGGCATCCGGCAGCATGGAGGAGCATAAAGCGGAGTCCTACAAACTGCGGAGGGCAGTGAAAGCCGCCAAGAGTAGATATGTAGACAGAATGCAGGCGCAGATGGAGAACAACAACACTAGGGGCCTATGGCGAGGACTACGATTTATTACGGATTACCGGCACACACCCCCCTCAACCGGAAGTGTGAATGCCTCCCTAGCCGAAGACCTGAACTCTTTTTATGCACGGTTTGAGGCTGGCAACACCACCGCTAGCGCGCCGGCTAACAATAACAACATCAGAGGGCTGGCTAGCGTGGCTGATGGGAGTTCACACGCTAGGGCAGAGCAAGCACTCTCCGTGACGGAACACAACGTGAGGAGGGCTCTGCTGAAGGTGAACACTAGGAAAGCCTGATGGCATTCCGGGGAGAGTACTTAAGACCTGTGCTAACCAGCTAGCTCCTGTGTTCATTACCATATTCAACTTATCATTGGCAAATTCAGTAGTTCCCACCTGTTTTAAAAGATCCTCCATCGTCCTTGTGCCCAAGATCACCTCCCCAGCCTGCTTAAATGACTACAGACCGGTGGCTCTAACCTCAGTGGTCATGAAGTGCTTTGAGAGGCTGATTAAGGAATACATCTGATCCTCCCTCCCTCCGACCCTGGACCCACTGCAGTTCGCATATAGACCAAACAGATCTACGGACGATGCAGTTTCCCAGGTCCTCCACACCACTCTCTCTCACCTTGACAGTCAGAAGGGGGGCTATGTGAGAATGCTGTTTATAGATTACAGCTCAGCGTTCAATACCATAGTCCCCACCAGACTGGCTGATAAAATGATTGGATTAGGACTGAACATTCCCCTGTGTGCCTGGATCCTGGACTTTCTGACGGCCAGGCCACAGGTGGTCAGGGTGGGTAGACACACCTCCAGCTCACTCACACTGAGCACAGGGTCCCCCCAGGGCTGTGTACTTAGTCCTCTCCTCTACTCCCTGTACACCCACAACTGTGTGGCTAAGTCCAGCGAAAACTCCATCATTAAGTTTGCGGACGACACAGTCGTGGTGGGGCTGATCTCAGACAACAATGAGTAAGCCTACCTGGACGAGGTGGCGGACCTGTCACTTTGGTGTCAGGAGAATAGCCTCATCCTGAATGTCTCCAAGACAAAAGAGCTGATTGTGGACTTTGGGAGAGCACAACAACTAAGGGCCTACACACCGCTGGACATCGGTGGGACTGCTGTGGACAGGGTGAGCAGTTTTAAATACCTGGGAGTCCACATTTCAGAAAACCTGACCTGGACTACCCACATCAGTTCTCTGGTGGGAAAGGCAAGGCAGCGCCTGTTCCATCTCAGGCAGCTGAGGAAATTCAAAGTCTCCCGGAGGATCCTTCAGTCCTTCTACTCTGGAGCTGTGGAGAGCATCCTGGCTGGCAACATCACCGTCTGGTACGGTAACAGCACGGCCCAGGACAGGCGAACTCTGCAAAGGGTGGTACGCCTGGCAGAAAAGACCATGGGAGCTCCAACCCCCCCTCTCCATGTCCTGTACACCAGGAGGTGTAGGACCAGAGCATACAGGATTATGAAGGACCCTCACCACCCGAAACATGGACTGTTCCAGCCGCTGCCGTCAGGAAAACGCCTCCGCTGTCATGCAGCAAAAACAGAGAGGCTAAGACTGAGTTTCTTCCCCCATGCCATCAGAATTGTCAACGATGACCCCACCAGTGCCCCCCTCAAGTCACTCACACATGCACTGTCATTCTAACACATATGCACACACATAATCATCCATCTGCTATTTATATTGCTTACTGGCTATACTGTTCATATTGTTTATACTGTTTATACTGTCCATACTGTATATTTTTTAGTACTTCTATTTTTATTTTATTGTATTTTAAAACTTATTGTGTTGTTGCACTACTCTGTGGCACTGTCACTTTTGCATTTCACTGTATACTTGTATGCACGTGACAAATAAAGAAATCTTGAATCTTGAATCTTGAAAGTATCAATGACAACAAGAATAGTCTCAGACCTCACCTCAGTGTCTGTAGTTGACAGTGTGACTCCCCAGTCCAGCAGAGAGCAGCTTCATCCCCCCGTCACCTAGATCATTATTACTGAGGTCCAGCTCTCTCAGGTGGCAGGAGTCTGAGCTGAGAGCTGAGGTCAACGCTTCACAGCATCTCTCTGTGAGGTGACATCCATTCAGCCTGAATGAGGAATACAAATAAATACATGCACACAAACCATCACTGTGGTGCAAGAATTCATGAGTGAGAGTTATAGTTGCTCTCAACAGTGGACCAAGGATACATGTATTTGCTAGCTATTGGGTTAGTGCAGTATTATGTGAGCTGATCTAAGGCCAGGTGGGTCAGGAATTGAGGATGGAAACATATTCACTGGGTGCAGACAGAGCAGCCCCCCCTGCCACCACACGCACACACACACGCACACACGCGCACACACGCACGCACACACACACACACACACACACACACACACACACACACACACACACACATTATATCAGAATTGATTGGAAGATAATGTACATTGTCTGTCTCAATTATTGACCATTTCTGTGCAAGTATCATTGATTCCATAGAATGATAATGTAACAGACACTTAGTAATGATGTGTCTGGCAACAAGAACAGTTTGAGACCTCACCTCAGTGTCTGTAGTTGACAGTGTGGACTCCCCAGTCCAGCAGATCTCACGGTATTGCGTCGATAAAGATGTCTGGAACGCCGGAGCCGATGTCCAAAAGTTGTCGTCGGCTGTACGATATGGACGCTAAACTGTTTTTAGCGAGAATACTTGAAATAAACAAGGAAATAGCCACTAATTCAGCGAGACAGCGGGCTTCGCGATGTATGCGCGACGCCATCTTGGTACACGCCCTCCCTGCGTGATTGGTGGATTTGGTAGCAGGCTAGGTTGAGTCGCTCAGACGCTGCCTTTTGATTGGTCGATTCGCACGTCCGTCTTCTTCGCCACACGTGTTGTCGGTATTGACAAACATTTCAGTGACA
>NC_139654.1:2095000-2132500 GCF_951799395.1 Argentina silus | reverse complement strand
AACTTAGCAAACAAACACAACAGGGTCCATATCCAATCACAAAGCCCCCTCCCTAAATGTCCAACCAATCACTGGGTTTTTCCCTCCTCAGGTCCAAGTCCCGCCCTAATCCACTTAGTCCCAATAGAAAACGGATCCGTCTTTTACAAATTACATTCATGGCATTTAGCATACGCCTTTATCCAAAGCGACTTACAAAAATACATTTGTTTAAGTAAGTGAATCATCTTTCCAACAGTCATCATTAGACAAAGTAATCAATGCTCACACCAGGGGCCATTGGCAGTTGTAATGCCAGTAGGCTATTTTTATTAATTTTTTAAAATTGATTTCATTAGCAGGAGAGAACTTGTACAGCGAGTTAGCAGGGGTGAAAGAGGTCTTGGGGTTGGGGTTGCCCGCTTGGATGTGACCAGTTTTTGAACATCCTCAGGCGAGAGGGGGAGAAATCTGATAAACCAGAGACTGGGTGTTGCACAGTGGGTTTGGGAGGAGAGGTAGCATTGTTGGTGAGAGGTAGAGGGAAGGAGCTGCTAATGTCATCAACCTTCTTTTCAAAATAGGTGACAAAGTCATCGGCAGACAGAGAGGAGGGAGGAGCGAGAGGAGGAGGGTTGAGGAGTGAGGAAAATGTGGAGAACAGTTTTCTTGGGTCAGAGACAGAGGTGTGAATTTTGGGATGGTAGTATAAGGCTTTACCAGCTGATGCAGATGAGGTGTAGTTGAGGAGGAGAGAGAGATAAGGGTCTAGATCATCAAGCTTGCAGGGTTTCAGACAGCCAGGGAGCGCGTGGAGAGGATGGTGCCGGCCTTGATATCTGTGGACAGAGAGAGTCGACGGATGAGGAAAGAGAGGACAGGAGGGTGGAGGAAGCTGCGTCAGTGGATAGAAGAGAGAAAGATTCAACAGAGGGTAGGGCGGTTAAGACAGAGGAAGAAAGAGTGGTGAGTGAGAGGGTGCGCAGGCCGCGACGAGAAGACACAGTGTGGGTATTCTCAGCCAATGTTCTTGTAGAAAAGAACCACGTTTCACCGCGGAGGTCAATGTTCTTGTAAACAAGGTCGATCCACCGGTTCTCTGCAACACGTTAGATTTCATTTTGTGGGCTTTTAGACTAAATGGTCGTCGCAGACCCAGGTCACTCCAACCTTTGTACTCCCCCAGGGGGTGCAAATCCTATTGTCTCCCCTCCTCTTGGTAAAGCCTCTTTTTATGACTTTCCATTTCCCCATCAGTCGGACATTTAAAGTCGCATAAAATTCAACATCTATTCTATCAAATACTAAACCATCAATGAAAACATCCAAACAACAACAGACCCTAAACTCTAACCCCCTAACCCTAATGGAAATACTAAACCATCAATGAAAACATCCAACCAACAACAGACCCAAACCCCAAACCCCTAACCCTAACCAACAACAGACCCTAACCCCTAATCCTAACCCGAACCCCAACCCGCAACCTTAATCCTACTTATTTAACCATTTCGGGACCTCAAACGCGCAGCTGCGTTTTCAGGGGTTTCCAAAATGTTTTGATCAATATCTCAGTGATAATCCGGCGTAGAAACATGGTTTAAATATCCCCTGAGCCCTCCTGTGACATGCCCTCTCACTTACAGACGGAGCTATTAACCTAGGAACAGCTTGGTACAGGCCCTCCCTGCGTAATTGGTGAATTTGGAAGCAGCCTAGCTTGAGTCGCTCAGACACTGCCTTTTACCGTCGTTGATTGGTCAATTCGCACGTCCATCTTCTTCGCTACACGTGTTGTCGACATTGTCGGTATTGACAAACATTTCAGTGACAGTGACAGAGACAGAAAGCAGAGAAGATGTGTTTACAAGGATCCATTAGAAGTCCTTTTTTATATTCTGTCTAGTATTTTATTCATATTGTATGCCATTTCTGTGTAGCTCAGGACTTCATGAATGAATTTCAAGCACCAAAACAATTCATTCACATGGGTAAAGGTATGTTTTCACATAGGATTTGAAACATTTCTGAAAAACGGATTCGAAATGTTCAGGTTTAGGCCTACTTACCTCTTCACACAGTGCTGTTGGGGTAAACATCTATCACAATCAAGAAAGCTGAGTTTGTACTGAAAATATTGATATGAAACACTTGGGTATTATTTTGTATGGAAGTGACTTCAAATTGAGAAAGAATAAATGTATGTAAAAATGGAGAAAATACCCCTGGTCCCCAAAGGGTTAACCTGCAAAGTGAGGCCTTCTCTTTTCCCCCCATCAGAACAATGTGGGACCTGTCCATGTTTCCAACCCTTGACTGATACATGTCTCTCTCTCTCTCCCTCCCTCTCTCTCTCCCTCCCTCTCTCCCTCTCTCCCCCCTCCCTCCCTCCCTCCCTCTCTCCCTCCCTCCCTCCCTACCTCTTCTCTCCATCCAATCTCTCTCTCTCTCTTTCCCTCTTTCTCTGTCTTTTTTTCTCTCTCCCTCCCTACCCCCCTCTCTCCCTCTCCCTCCCTCCCTTTCTCCCTCCCTCCCTCTCTCCCTCCCTACCACACTCTCTCCCTCCTTCCCTCTTTCTCTCTCCTTCCCTCCCTTTCCTCCCTCCCTCCCTCCTCTTGCTCTCCGTGCCTCTCTCTCCCTCCCTACCTCTCTCTGCTACTCTACCTACCTCTCTCCCTCCATCCTCTCCCTCCCTCCCTCCCCCACCTCTCTCCCTTTCTCTCTCCCTCCCTCTATCCCTCCCTCCTTCCCTCCTCTCCCTCTCTCCCTCCCTCTTTGCCTCCCTCCCTCCTCTTTCTCCCTCCTTCCCTCCCTCTATCCCTCCCTCTATCCTTTCCCTCCCTCTTTCTCTCTCCCTCCTTCCTCTCTCTCCCTCTCACCATCCATCCCTCCCTCTATCAATCCCTCTATCTCTCCCTCCCTCCCACCTCTCCCTCCCTCCCTTCTTCCTCCCTCTATCCTTCCCACTATCCCTCCCTCTATCCCTCTTTTCCTCCCTCCCTACTCTCTCTCCCTCTCTCCCTCAATCCTCTCCCTCCCTCCCTCACCCCCTCTCTCCCTCCTGTCCCTCCCTCTCTGCTTCTCCCTCCCTCCTTCCTCCCTCTATCCCTCCCTCTCTCCCTCAATCCTCTCCCTCCCTCCCTCCCTGCCCCTCTCTCCCTCCCTATCTCTCTCCCTCTCTCCCTCCTCTCCCTCCATCTTTGCCTCCCTCTCTCCTCTCTCTCCCTCCCTCTATACCTCCTTCTCTGCCTCCCTCCCTCCTCTCTCTCATTCTCTCCCTCCCTCCCTCCTTCCCCCCCTCCTTCCCTCCCTCCCTCTATCCTTCCCTCTATCCTCTCCCTCCCTCTTTCTCCCTCCCTCTCTCCCTCCCTCCCTCCTTCCTCTCCCTCCCTCTCTTTCTCCCTCACTCCCACCTCTCTCTCCCTCTCTCCTTCCTCCCTCTATCAATCCCTCTATCTCTCCCTCTCTCCCTCCCTCCTTCCTCCCTCTATCCTTGCCTCTCTCCCTCCCTATTTCTTTTTCTCTCTCCCTCCTCTCCCTCCCTCTCTGCCTCCCTCCCTCCTCTCTCTCCCTCTCTCCCTCCCTCCTTCATCCCTCTATCCTTCCTCTCCATTCCTCCCTCCCACCCTCTATCACTCCCTCCCTTCCTCTCTCCCTCCCTCTTTCTCCCTCTTTCCCTCTCTCTCTCCCTCCCTCCCTCTCTCCCTCCCTCACTCTTTCTCTCTCTCTCTTACTTTCACTCCCCTCTCTTTTCTCCCTCCCTCCCTCCTCTTGCTCTCCCTCCGTGCCTCTCTCTCCCTCCCTACCTCTCTCTACTACTCTCCCTCCCTCTCTTCCTACCTCCTTTTTCCCTCTCTCCCTCCCTCTCTCCCTCTATCCTTCCTTTCCCCCCCTCACTCCCTCCCTTCCTCTATACCTCCCGACCTGCATCCCTCCCTCCCTCTTTCCTTCCCTCTCTCCCTCCCTCTATCCTCTTTTTCCCTCTATCTTCTCCCTCTCTCTTTCTCCCTCCCTCTATCCCTCCTCTCCCTCTCTTCCTCCCTCCCTCTATCCCTCCTCCCTCTCTTCCTTCATCCCTCCTCTCTCTCTCCCTCAATCCTCTCCCTCTCTCCCCCCCCTCTCCCTACCTATCTCCCTATCTCCCTCTATCCCTCTCTCTATCTCTCCTTCTTTCCCTCCCTCTATCCTCTCCCTCCCTCTATGCTCTCCCTCCCTCCCTCCTCCCTCTTTCTCTCTCCCTCCCACCCTCCTCTCTCTCCCTCTCACCCTCCATCCCTCCCTCCCTCTATCAATCCCTCTCTCCATCCCTCCCTCTCTCCCTCTATCCTCTCCCTCCCACTTTCTCCGTCCCTCTCTCCCTTCCACCCTCCCTCCCTCCCTCTTCTCTCTCCCTCCCTCCCTCTCTCTCCTACTCTCCCTCCCTCGATTCCTCCTCTCCCTCTCTCGCTCCCTCCCTCCCTCCTCTATCTCCCTCTCTCCCTCCCTCCTTCATCCCTCTCACCCTCTATCCTCTCCTTAACTCTTTCTCCCTCTTGCCTCCCTCCTTCCTCCCTCTATCCCTCCCTCCCTCCCTCCTTCCCCCCTCTATCCCCCCCTCCCTCTCTCCCTCCCTCCCTCTCTCCCTCTTTCTCCCTCTCTCCCCCCCTCCCTCTATCCCTCCCTCTCTGCCTCCCTCATTTCTTCCTCTCTCCCTCCCTCCATCCTCCCTCTATCCCTCCCTCTTTCTCCCTCCCTCCTCTCCCTCCCTCCCTCTCTCTCTCTCCCTCCCTCCTCTCTCTATCCCTCCCTCCCTCCCTCCCTCCTTTTCTCTCTCCCTCTTTCCCTCCCTCCCTCTCCCTTTCTCCCTCCCTCTACCCCTACCTCCCCTCTCTCTCTCTCTCTCTCTCTCCCTCCCTCTCCTCCCTTCCTCTTTCTTCCTCTCTCTCTCCCTCCCTCCCTCCCTCCCGTCTGTAGTGAATGGAGTGGATGTTTTCCTGCCACCAGAGCCCAAGACCAGAGCCCAGGACCAGTTCTTCCAATGTGAGTGTGTTTCTCCTGAAGTAGCTGACAGTTTCTCTCTCTCTTTATCTCTCCCTCCCTCCCTCTCTCTGTTCTTCCCTCCTCTCCCTCCCTCCCTCCCTCCCTCCATTGATCCTCTCCACAAACCCTGAGACACAACTAGAGATCTCTAGGAGAGGGAGAGACTCATCAAAGACAGCCTACATATCTGACTCTCCCTCTCTCTCCCCCCTCTCTCTCTCTCTTTCTCTCTCCTCTCTCTCTCTCCCTCTCTCTCTCTCTCCCTCCATCCCTCTCTCTTTTTATCTTCCTCCGTCCCCCTCTCTCTTCCTCCTTTCTCTCTCTCTCTCTCCCTCTCTCTTTCTTTCTCCTCTCTCTCTCTCCCTCCATCCCTCTCTCTCTCCCTCCATCCCTCTCTCTCTTTCTCTTCCTCCGTCCCCTCTCTCTCTCTCTCTCTCCTCTCTCTCTCTCCTTCCCTCCCTCTCTCTCTTTCTCTTCCTCCGTCTCTCTCTATCTTCCTCCTCTCTCTCTTTCTCTTCCTCCGTCTCTCTCTCTCTATCTTCCTCCTCTCTCTCTCTCTCTCTCCTCACTCTCTCTCTCTCTCTCCTCTCTCTCTCTCTCCCTCCCTCCCTCTCTCTCTTTCTCTTCCTCCGTCTCTCTCTATCTTCCTCCTCTCTCTCTCCCTCTCTCTTTCTCTCTCCTCTCTCTCTCTCCCTCCCTCCATCCCTCTCTCTTTCTCTTCCTCCATCCCCCTCTCTGTTCCTTCTCTCTATCTCCCCTCTCTCTCTCCCTCTCTCTCTCTCTCTTCCTCTGTCCCACTCTCTCCCCCCTCTCCTCTCTCCCCTCTCTCTCTCTCTCTCTCCTCTCTCTCTCTCTTCCTCCGTCCCTCTCTCTCTTCCTCTGTCCCACTCTCTCCCCCCTCTCCTCTCTCCCCTCTCTCTCTCTCTCTCTCTCTCTCTTTCTCTTCCTCCGTCCCCCTCTCTCTTCCTCCTCTCTCTCTTATTCTCCCTCTCTCTCTTCCTCTCTCTCTTCTCTCTCTCTCCCTCCATCCCTTTCTCTCTTTCTCTTCCTCTGTCCCCCTCTCTCTTCCTCCTCTTTCTCTCTCTCTCTCCTCTTTTTCTCTCTCTCCTCTCTTTCTCTCTCTCTCTCCCCCTCTCTCTCTCTCTCTCTCTCTCCCCTCTCCTCTCTCTCTCTTTCTCTCTCCTCTCTCTCTCTCCCTCCATCACTCTCTCTCTTTCTCTTCCTCCGTCCCCCTCTCTCTCTCTCCTCTCTCTCTCTTTCTCCCTCCCTCCCTTCCTCCCTCTGCTCTTCTCCCAGATGTCTGTGAGCTCACACTGGACCCAAACACAGCACAGAGAAACCTCTCTCTGTCTGAGGAGAACAGAAAGGTGACATGGGGGAGAGAGGAGCAGCCGTATCCTGATCACCCAGAGAGATTTGACTACTGGTCACAGGTGCTGTGTAGAGAGGGTCTGACTGGGCGCTGTTACTGGGAGGTAGAGTGGAGTGGGAGGTGGGCTTATATAGGAGTGACATATAAAGGAATCAGCAGGAGAGGAAGGGGTCATGACTGTGGGTTGAGATACAATGACAAGTCCTGGAGTCTGTGGTGCTCTGGTAACAGTTACTCCGCCTGGCACAATAAGAAGAACACTGACATACCTGTCCCCTCCTCTGGCTCCCACAGAGTAGGAGTGTATCTGGACTGGCCGGCCGGCACTCTGTCCTTCTACAGCGTCTCCTCTGACACACGAATCCTCCTGCACACATTCCACTCCACATTCACTGAGCCCCTCTACCCAGGGTTTAGGCTTTTGGAGGGCTTGTTTTGGGTTCAGGACGATGAATGTTCAGTGACCCTGTGTAAACTAGTCTCAGGGAGATCACACTGAACACCAAAGGCTCAAAGATGATGGATCAGAACATGATGCAGTTGGATAGTGGTGTGTTTTCACTGAGATGTTGGATGTACAGATGTTCCCTCTCCCAGTGTGCAGTGTGTAGGGTGTAAGGTGTAGTGTTTAGAGTTTTTAGTTTTTTTGATGGAAATGCAACTGTCAGTGAAATAATCCAGATGAATGATTAGATGATCAAATCAGACTGATGATGAACTCTGAGAATAACACAGGAGAGAGTGTCTGGATGTATATAAGAGTTGGTTAGATTGGGTGTTTGAGTTGTGATGCTGGATTACGTTGCTGTGTGTAAGATAGCAGGGAGTGGATGTGAAGACAGCTCTCCTTCTCTGTCAGTACAATATGGACAGTGTCTTCAGAACATCCTAATCTACACAGTGTGTAATTGATTCCTATGCAAATCAGAGACCCTATAAAAACAAAGATATTCATTCCGAAATGACATGAACTATTATCCTTGCATTAAGATGTACTCAATTCAACTTATTGAGTGATTTGTTGATGACATTTTTGCATTTTAACTAATTTTAAGACTGTCAAAGCAAAAAGTCTGAATATTTCTGTCCATGAGGTATTTTTGTATTTCACTTTTAATAAATGTACTGAAATGTCAAAAATCGTGTTTTCGCTTTGTCATTCTGGGGTATTGTGTGTGGATTGATGGCAAATTCTTTAAATTGAATCCATTTCAAATTTACTCTATAACACAAGAAAATGTGTAAAAAGTGAAGGGGTCTGAATACCTTCAGAAGGCGCTGTACATGTTCTGAACTTCACTTTCCATGTATTCCTTCATTTTTATATAGTAATCATCTAGTACAGTAATATCTATGCATCATGTGACATTGTGAGGGGCAGCCAAGGTGCAGGCTGCTTTTCTCCTCTCTGTCTGTGGGCTGTGGGAGGCATGGCTCTCATGAGAAGACTTCACCTGTCCCCTGTAGTACCGCCCCCTGCCATGGGAGGCATGGCTCTCATGAGAAGACTTCACCTGTCCTCTGCAGTACTGCTCCCGGCCATGGGAGGCATGGCTCTCATGAGAAGACTTCACCTGTCCCCTGCAGTACCGCTCCCTGCCATGGGTGGCATGGCTCTCATGAGAAGACTTCACCTGTCCCCTGCAGTACCGCTCCCTGCCATGGGAGGCATGGCTCTCATGAGAAGACTTCACCTGTCCCCTGCAGTACCTCTCCCTGCCATGGGAGGCATGGCTCTCATGAGAAGACTTCACCTGTCCCCTGCAGTACCGCTCCCTGCCATGGGAGGCATGGCTCTCATGAGAAGACTTCATCTGTCCCCTGCAGTACCGCTCCCTGCCATGGCAGGCATGGCTCTCATGAGAAGACTTCACCTGTCCGCTGCAGTACCGCTCCCTGCCATGGGAGGCATGGCTCTCATGAGAAGACTTCACCTGTCCCCTGCAGTACCGCTCCCTGCCATGGGAGGCATGGCTCTCATGAGAAGACTTCACCTGTCCCCTGCAGTACCTCTGACCCCCAGACCCCAGACCTCCAGACCCCCAGACCCCCAGAACCCTATCCCCCAGACCTCTAGCCCTCAGATGGGGGCACCACCTGGTGGTCATTTACTAGTATTACAACAACAGAGAGATTAGAATCCAGCCAGTTAGCAATAAGCACTGGATCCTAAAAACCCAGAATTTGAACCTGAAATATTCTTTATAACATCACAGATCTTTTATAATGGAACAGTGTAATAGAACATCAGTGTAATAGAACATCAGTGTAATAGAACAGTGTAATAGAACATCAGTGTAATAGAACAGTGTAATAGAACATCAGTGTAATAGAACAGTGTAATAGAACAGTGTAATAGAACATCAGTGTAATAGAACATTAGTGTAATAGAACATCAGTGTAATAGAACATCAGTGTAATAGAACAGTGTAATAGAACATCAGTGTAATATAACATTAGTGTAATAGAACATCAGTGTAATAGAACATTAGTGTAATAGAACATCAGTGTAATAGAACATCAGTGTAATAGAACATCAGTGTAATTGAACATTAGTGTAATAGAACATTAGTGTAATAGAACATTAGTGTAATAGAACATTAGTATAATAAAACGTTAGTGTAATAGAACATTTATGTAATAGAACATTAGTGTAATAGAACATTTATGTAATAGAACAGTGTAATAGAACATTAGTATAATAGAATATTAGTATAATAGAACATTTATGTAATAGAACAGTGTAATAGAACATCAGTGTAATATAATCTTAGTATAATAGAACATTAGTATAATAGAACATCAGTGGAAACCAAAGGGGACGTTTTCTTTCCAGTGTTAACACTTCACTTAGCAACGTCATGACAACCCAAATGTGCAGACAGGCCTAGGAGACGAGTTAACCTTGACCCTAATCCTGACTCTAACCCTGACCCTGACCCTGACTCTGACCCTAACCCTAACTCTGACCCTGAACCTGACTCTGACCCTGACCCTAACCCTAACTCTAACCCTGACCCTGACCCTAACCCTAAACCCTAACCCTAGGGGATGAGTTAACTTTAACCCTAAACCCTGACCCTAACCCTAACCCTAGGGGATGAGTTAACTTTAACCCTAACCCTAAACCCTGACCCTAACCCTAGGGCTAATAGAACCATGTAGTTTGGCTCTTCAAACCCACCTCCTCGTTGCTAGGCAACCCCCCCCCTTTTCCCTCCACCGTTCGTATTTTACGACATTTTTTAGAAAAAAATGTTTTATGAAACTCCTTCAAACCACACACTCTCCCCACCCCCTCGTTGCTAGGTAACCCACCATATCCCGTCCCTTTCCGACATTTTCTTTTCCTTTACGACATTCCCTCAAACACACCAACCTCCCTTATTTTACGACATTTACTATTATTATTATTATTATTATTATTATTATTATTATTATTATATCTTTACGACATTTACTTCTTCTTTACGAGAGAAGGGGAGACAGACACCATGGAAACCACCACCACCACCGACACCGGCGGCTCCTCTGGTACTCGTAGCGGGTCCTCTGGGACCGTCTCCCCCGGTGGTACCGTCTCCTCTACCGGCTCTGAGGCTAATGATAACGGGGCTAACTAACGAAGCTAACGAATTTACCTACCGAGTGCAGTGTTGACGGGGTGCTAAAGGCTAATGCTAACTGGCTCTAACGAACTGACCGTGTGTGTGTGTGTGTGTGGAAACGCGTCGTGTCATCATTACTCGACATTCCTTCAAACCCACCCCCTCGTTGCTAGGCAACCCCCCCCCCTTTCCCTCCACCGTTCGTATTTGTTTTGAAAAAATATTTTTACGACAGTCCTTCAAACCACACACACACTCTCCCCACCCCCTCGTTGCTAGGTAACCCACCATATCCCGTCCCTTTCCGACATTTTCTTTTCCTTTACGACATTCCCTCAAACCCACCAACTGTTCCTCGTTGCTAGACAACCCCACCCCTCCCTCATTTTACGATATCTTTTTATTATTATTATTATTATTATATCTTTACGACATTTACTTCTTCTTTACGAGAGAAGGGGAGACAGACACCATGGAAACCACCGACACCGGCGGCTCCTCTGGTACTCGTAGCGGGTCCTCTGGGACCGTCTCCCCCGGTGGTACCGTCTCCTCTACCGGCTCCTCCGGCGGCTCTGGGACCGTCTCCCCCGGTGGTACCGTCTCCTATACCGGCTCCTTCGGCGGCTCTGGGACCGTCTCCTCCGGCGGCTCCTCCGGCGGCTCTGGGACCGTCTCCTCCGGCGGCTCTGGGACCGTCTCCTCCGGCGGCTCTGGGACCGTCTCCTCCGGCGGCTCTGGGACCGTCTCCCCCGGTGGTACCGTCTCCTATACCGGCTCCTTCGGCGGCTCTGGGACCGTCTCCTCCGGCGGCTCCTCCGGCGGCTCTGGGACCGTCTCCTCCGGCGGCTCTGGGACCGGCTCCTCCGGCGGCTCTGGGACCGGCTCCTCCGGCGGCTCTGGGACCGGCTCCTCCGGCTCCTCCTCTGGTACCGGTACCCGGACCTCGTTTCTGACCCGGGCCACGACGCTCAACCTCCACACCGGGAACCTCGTCAACCGGAGCCGGCTGAAGAAGAAGTGTCCGTCGTCCCCGAGTGAGGAGGTAAGAAGGGCGGGGGGGGGGGTCGGGAGGCTAGAGGCTAATGCTAACGGGGCTAACGAAGCTAACGAATTTACCTACCGAGTGCAGTGTTGACGGGGTGCTAAAGGCTAATGCTAACGGGGCTAACGAATTTACCTACAGAGTGCAGTGTTGACGGGGTGCTAAAGGCTAATGCTAACGGGGCTAACGAATTTACCTACCGAGTGCAGTGTTGACGGGGTGCTAAAGGCTAATGCTAACGGGGCTAACGAATTTACCTACAGAGTGCAGTGTTGACGGGGTGCTAAAGGCGAATGCTAACTGGCTCTAACGAACTGACCGTGTGTGTGTGTGTGTGTGTGTATTATGAATGTGATTAAATAAATACTAAATATGTCGTTTTATTGTCATTTTCTGTCTGTCTGTCTGACCTGTTGTTGCCGTTCAGCTCCAGGATTATATCCGCGCCACGCTGTCTCTGACCTGTCTGTCTCTCTATCTGACCTGTCTCTCTCTGTCTGTCTGTCTGACCTGTATGTCTTTTGTTGCCCTCCAGCTCCAGGATTGTATCCGCGCCATGCTGTCTCTGACCTGTCTGTCCCTCTGTCTTATCTGTCTGTCTATCTGTCTGTCTGTCTGTTTCTCTCTGACCTGTCTGTCTCTCCATCTGACCTGTCTGTCTGTTGTTGCCGTAGCTCCAGGACTGTATCCGCGCCACGCTGAGTGACTGGTCCTCCGAGACGCCGTCGGCCGGGGAGAAGGTGAGACTCATCCCTCTCTTCTCTCCCTCCCTCCTTTCCTGTCTCTCTCTCTCTCCCTCCTTCCCTCCCTCCTTTCCTCCTGTCTCTCTCTTCTTTCCCTCCTTTCCTGTCTTCCTTCCTTCCTTCCCTCCTGTCTCTCCCTCCCTCCCTCCTGTCTCTCTCCCTCTCTCCCTCCTTCCCTCCCTCCTGTCTCTCTCTCTCCCTCCTTCTCCCCTCCTTCTCCCCTCCCTCCCTCCCTCCCTCCCTCCTGTCTCTCTCTCTCTCTCCTTCTCTCCCTCATTCCCTTCCCTCCTTTCCTGTTTCCTGTCTTCTTTCCTTACTGTCGGCGGAGGAGAAGGTGAGACTCATCCCTCTCTTCCTTCCTTCCTTCCTTCCTTCGTCTCTCTCTGGATGCTCCACACACACACACACGCACACCCACACACACGCGCGCCCAGAGGCGTCAATGTTTAGTGAGTCAAGTGACAATGTGTGTGTGTGTGAGAGAGAGGGAGACACACACACACACACACACACACACACAGACACACACACACACACACACACGCGCGTCAATGTTTAGTGAGTCAAGTGACAACGTGTGTGTGTGTGTGTGTGTGGGTGCTCCTGAGACAGGGAGAGAGAGAGGGAGACACATACACACTCACATACACACACACACACACACACAGACATACACACACACACACACACTCACACAGACATACACACACACACTCACACTGTCTGTCTGTCTGTCTCTGACCTGTCTGTCCCTCTGTCTGTCTGTCTGTCTGTCAGTCTCTGACCTGTCTGTCTGTCTGTCTCTGACCTGTCTGTCTCTCCATCTGACCTGTCTGTCTGTTGTTGCCGTAGCTCCAGGACTGTATCCGCGCCACGCTGAGTGACTGGTCCTCTGAGACGCCGTCGGCCGGGGAGAAGGTGAGACTCATCCCTCTCTTCTCTCCCTCCCTCCCTCCCTCCTTTCCTGTCTCTCTCTTCCTTCCCTCCTTTCTTGTCTTCCTTACTTCCTTCCCTCCTGTCTCTCCCTCCCTCCTGTCTCTCTCCCTCCCTCCTTCCCTCCCTCCTGTCTCTCTCCCTCCCTCCCTCCCTCCTTCTTTCCTTCTCTCCCTCCCTCCTGTCTCTCTCTCTCTCTCCTTCCCTCCCCCCTTCTCTCCCTCCCTCCCTCCTGTCTCTCTCTCCTTCTCTCCCTCCTGTCTCTCCCTCCTTCCCTCCCTCCTTCTCTCCCTCCTTTCCTGTCTTCCTTCCTTCCTTCCCTCCTGTCTCTCCCTCCCTCTCTCCCTCCTGTCTCTCTCCCTCTCTCCCTCCTTCCCTCCCTCCTGTCTCTCTCTCTCCCTCCTGTCTCTCTCTCTCCCTCCTTCTCCCCTCCTTCTCCCCTCCCTCCCTCCCTCCCTCCTGTCTCTCTCTCTCTCTCTCCTTCCCTCCCTCATTCCCTTCCCTCCTTTCCTGTTTCCTCTCTTCTTTCCTTACTGTCGGCGGAGGAGAAGGTGAGACTCATCCCTCTCTTCCTTCCTTCCTTCCTTCCCTCCCTCCCTTCCTTCCTACCTTCCTTCCTTCCCTCCCTCCTTTACTTCGTCTCTCTCTGGATGCTCCACACACACACGCACACCCACACACACGCGCGCCCAGAGGCGTCAATGTTTAGTGAGTCAAGTGACAACGTGTGTGTGTGAGAGAGAGAGAGGGAGACACACACACACACACACACACAGATAGACAGACAGACACACTCACACAGACACACACACTCACTCACACAGACACACTGTGGGAGCCTGGTCGACAGGCGCAACAGTGGGTCAACCAATGAGAATAGAAACAGGCGGAAACAGGGGTTGCGGTGAAATCAACGTAGGGTTTTATTTCTAAGGTGCGGGGAAAAGGGAGAGGCGAAAGGCAACTCAAATCTTCACCGGGTTGGCGGTTGGCGCTACGGCGCTCCGCCAGGTTCTTCTTGTTGTCAGAGAGAGAGAGAGAGAGACAGGCCAAAGTTAGTGGGATATCGGGTCCCTTTCACTGACCTCTTCCTCCGGTCGGTTGGGGGGTTCCTCTCCGTCTTCCAGGCTTTCTCTCCCGTTTGGCTTATGAGACTGGCTTAGCGGGTGTCTGGTCTCGACTCGTTCCTCCAGCCAGTCTGTCTTCAGCTTGTCCTGGGGAGTTTAAAAGGCCTCAGGATCGCCGAGCTGACTCAGCGCACCTGTGAGCGGTGAGCTGAGTCATCTGATTGGTGGCGGAGTCTCCAGGACATAGAACTGGGATAGTACCTCCCATCCAGCACGACACCCCATGGCTGCCTTTGCCTCCCCCTTGTGGCCACCAGGTGTCTCTGTGGGGCACTGCTCACCGGCTGGGCCATCACAACACACAGACACACACACACACACACTCACACACACACTCACTCACACAGACACACACAGACACACACACACATGCCCAGAGGCGTCAATGTTTAGTGAGTCAAGTGACAACGTGTGTGTGTGTGTGTGTGTGTGTGTGTGTGTGTGTGTGTGTGTGCCCCTGAGACAGGGAGAGAGAGAGGGAGACACACACACACACTCACACATACGCACACTCACACAGACAGACACACACTCACACACACACTCACACATACACACACATGCCCAGAGGCGTCAATGTTTAGTGAGTCAAGTGACAACGTGTGTGTGTGTGTGTGTGTGTGTGTGTGTGTGGGTGGGTGCTCCTGAGACAGGGAGAGAGAGAGGAAGACACACACACACTCACATACACACAGACACACACACACACACTCACACACTCACACAGACATACACACACTCACACAGACATACACAGACACACTCACACAGACACACACACAGGCAGGGAGACGGGGGGGAGGCAGGTTTGGGGGGGAGGGTTGAACAGGGAGGGAGGGAGGTTCTGCTGAGGTCAGCTAATCTCTCTCTCTTTCTCTCCCTCTCTCTAGTTCGACTAGTCTGGTCTGTCTCTAACCTGGACTGCTCCCCCCTCCCAGGCACGCCTGGCTGTCTTTCTGTAATCTGTCTGTCCTGAACCTGTCTGTCTCTCAGACCTGTCTGTCTCTCCAGGAGTCTGACGTCCTAGACTGTTCCACCCCCCAGGCGGCCGAGGCCACCATCACACCGGAGGAGAGGGAGGAGCTGAAGGTGTCTGGTACGCTACGACAAGCTAACGCAGGCTAACGCTACGCTAATGCAGGGTAAGACAGGTTAACGCAGGCTAAGACAGGCTCACGCACGCTAACACACACCACGATAACACATGCTAATAAATGCTAGTGCATGCTAACACCGGCTCACACGCACCACGATAACACACGCTAACCCAGGGCTAACAAACGATACCAGCCCATGATTACACACGACGCGACCACACGTTAACACAGGCTAACAAATGACACCAGCACATGCTAACACAGGCTAACCCAGGCTAACCAACGCTAACCCACGTTAACACAGGCTAACAAATGACACCAGCACATGCTAACACAGGCTAACCTAGGCTAACCCACGCTAACGTTGTCGTTGCAGTCAAGCTGTTCCTGTGCGAGTCGGACCAGTCGTCCATCAGGCAGGCTGTCGACATGGGTGAGTCCTGCCTGTTTGTCTGTCTGTCTGCCTGTTTGGCTGTCTGCTTGTCTGTCTGTTTGTTTGGCTGGCTGGCTGGCTGTCTGCCTGTCTGTCTGTCTGCCTGTTTGGCTGTCTGTCTGTTTGGCTGCCTGCCTGTCTGTCTCTCTCTTTACCTGTTTGTCTCTCCCCTCCACAGCCTGTCTCACCCTCGCCCTGTCGACCAGGAGGACAACATCCCCTCCCCCCCCACACCCAGACCCTCTCGGACCTCTAACCTGTCTTTCTCTCCCTAACCTGTCTCCCTCCCCCCCAACAGCCTGTCTCACTCTCGCCCTCTCCCAACTCGACTCGGTTATCCTGGCGCCCCCCCCCCGCCCCCCCCCCCCCGGGGGCCGACCACGCCCCCCAGACCCTCTCGGACCTGCAGCCGGCATGGGTTTTCTTGGAAACGCTGGTGGCGTCCGGGAAGGTGGTCGCCATCGGGACGTCGGACCTGGACAAGGGCCTCCTGGAGGAGCTGCACAACTGGGCCCAGGTGGGTGTCTGTCTGTCTTTCTCTGGCCTGTCTGTTTGTCCTGGACGGTGTGTGTGTCTGTCTGTCTGTCTCTCTCTCTCTCTCGCTCTATCCCTGACCTGTCTGTCTGTTCTGGACAAGGGCCTCCTGGAGGAGTTGTACGACTGGGACCAGGTGGGTGTCTGTCTGTCTGATCTGTCTGTCTGTCCTGGACAAGGGCCTCCTGGAGGAGCGCTACGACTGGGCCCAGGTGGGTGTCTGTCTCTGTCTCTGAACTGTCTGTCTGTCTGTCCTGTGCTGGGGGTATCTGTCTCTCCCTGACCTGTCTGTCTCTCTCTCCATGTCCAAGGTGAAACCCCACCAGTAACCAGGTCAAACTGAGTGCGTACGCCAACTGTCTGTCTCTCTTTCTCTCTCTCTCTTTCTCTCTGTCCCTGACCTGTCTCTCTCTCTCTCTCCCTCTCTTTCCATGTCTGTCTCTCCCTCTAACCTGTCTCTCTCTCTCTCTCTCTCCTTCCAGAGCTTATCTCGGCGGCGGGCTTCCAGGAGGCGCTGTCTCTCTCTCTCTGACCCGTCTGTCTATCTGTCTGTCTTTGACATGTCTGTCTCCCCTCTAACCTGTCTCTCTCTCTCTCCCTCCCCCCTCTCCCTCTGAGCTGTCTGTCTGTCTTTGACCTGTCTCTCTCCCCCTAACCTGTCTTTCTCTAACCTGTCTGTCTCTCTGTCGTCTTCCAGAGCTCATCACGTCGGCGGGCTTCCAGGAGGCGCTCCGTGAGAGCGCGGCGTTAGCAACGGCGTCCCACGGCGACCCCGACCGCGACGGCTGTGACGCGGCGTCGGCGTGGCGTGGCGCCTCCGCTGGGTCCTGCGCTACGCCATCATCGTCAAGAGCCGCGGCATCATCAAGGCCAAGGGCTACCTGGTCCACGCCACCCGGGTAGCGTAGCGTAGCATAGCATAGTCTGGTGTAGTCGAGGCTAGCATAGTGTAGTGTAGCCTTAGCGTAGCATCGTGTAGCCTTGGTTAGCCTGGTTAGCGTAGCGCGGACGACACCTTGGTTAAGTTGAAAGACTTAGCTACGGTTAGTAGCTAAGTCACATGTATGTAATGTGATGTCATGTATGTAATGCTTATGGAGTTGATGGTGGATTAAATCTGTTCCATCAGTTTTCCAGCGACTGACAGAGAGCAGAAACACGCTGCATGGCGCCATCTGTTGGTCGACTGTCGACAGCACAACACATGAGGCCAATGGAGGAAAGCAGAACCATGTGAGAAGATTTCCTCTTCAGTGGTTGAACCTTTCACACATCTGGCACTCCGGATTGTTTCAGCAGCGTAAAAACAAAATGCATTTTTAAATGTTCCAATGTATTTCTATGGGACTGTTAGGGATAGGAATGTATTTCTATGGGACTGTTAGGGTTAGGAATGTATTTCTATGGGACTGTTAGGGATAGGAATGTATTTCTATGGGACTGTTAGGGATAGGAATGTATTTCTATGGGACTGTTAGGGTTAGGAATGTATTTCTATGGGACTGTTAGGGATAGGAATGTATTTCTATGGGACTGTTAGGGTTAGGAATGTATTTCTATGGGACTGTTAGGGATAGGAATGTATTTCTATGGAACTGTTAGGGTTAGGAATGTATTTCTATGGAACTGTTAGGGTTAGGAATGTATTTCTATGGAACTGTTAGGGTTAGGAATGTATTTCTATGGGACTGTTAGGGTTAGGAATGTATTTCTATGGAACTGTTAGGGATAGGAATGTATTTCTATGGGACTGTTAGGGTTAGGAATGTATTTCTATGGAACTGTTAGGGTTAGGAATGTATTTCTATGGAACTGTTAGGGTTAGGAATGTATTTCTATGGGACTGTTCGGTGCCAACATGTTTGACAACATGGTAAGTTAGTGAGTTTCGTTTCTAGGCACACTAGATCGTATCCAGGGGTAATAGAACATTAGTGTAAAAGAACATTAGTTTAATAGAACAGTGTAATAGAACATTAGTGTAATAGAACATTAGTGTAAAAGAACATTAGTTTAATAGAACAGTGTAATAGAACATTAGTGTAATAGAACATTAGTGTAATAGAACATCAGTGTAATAGAACATTAGTGTAATAGAACAGTGTAATAGAACATTAGTATAATAGAACATTAGTTTAATAGAACATTAGTAT
The DNA here is from genome assembly GCF_951799395.1 of Argentina silus. Classification (NCBI taxonomy): domain Eukaryota; kingdom Metazoa; phylum Chordata; class Actinopteri; order Argentiniformes; family Argentinidae; genus Argentina; species Argentina silus. The sequence goes on along the minus strand of NC_139654.1, from coordinate 2,114,457 downwards.
AATAGAACATTAGTGTAATAGAACATTAGTGTAATAGAACATTAGTTTAATAGAACATTAGTGTAATAGAACATTAGTATAATAGAACATTAGTGTAATAGAACATTAGTGTAATAGAACATTAGTGTAATAGAACATTAGTGTAATAGAACATTAGTGTAATAGAACAGTGTAATAGAACGTTAGTTTAATAGAACATTAGTGTAATAGAACATTAGTATAATAGAACATTAGTGTAATAGAACATTAGTGTAATAGAACATTAGTATAATAGAACATTAGTATAATAGAACATTAGTATAATAGAACATTAGTGTAATAGAACATTAGTGTGAACCAAAGGGGACGTTTTCTTTCCAGTGTTAACACTTCCCTTAGCAACGTCATGACAACCCAAATGTGCAGACAGGCCTAGGAGACGCTGAGAAAATCACCAGGACTCCACTGCCCTCTCTGCAGAGCATCTACCACCGCAGAGTCCACAGGAGAGCCGCCTCCATCCTCAAGGACCCCACCCACCCCCAGCACGGACTGTTCACACTTCTACCCTCAGGCCGGAGGTACAGAAGTGTTAAATGCAGGACCACCAGACTGAAGAACTCCTTCTTTCCCACTGCCATCAGGCTCCTAAACAACCCATAGGAGATTAATATAACCTTACTACCTCAAATAACTGAATTTTCCAGTTTGCATAATTGCACTGCTACATTTGCACTGTTTTATTATTATTATTGCTGCTATTTTATTTTATGCCTTAAATTTTGCTGTCTTGTACATTTGTTTAGTATATATTGTATATTCTTTAGTATTGTATATTTTACATTGGTTGGCATTCTGCGGACAGCAAAGCAAGAATTTCATTGTACAGGGAAACATGTTTTCTACTGTGCATATGATAATAAACACTTTGAATCTTGAATCTTGAATCTTAACCCTGACCCTGACTCTAACCCTAACCCTAACCCTAACCCTAACTCTAACTCTAACCCTGACCCTGACCCTGACCCTGACTCTAACCCTAACTCTAACCCTGACCCTGACCCAAACTCTAACCCTAACTCTAACTCTAACCCTGACCCTGAACCTGACCCAAACCCTAATCATAACCCCAACCCTAACCCGAACCCTGGGACGTTCTCTGTCTCCTTGCAGTAATCTAGAGCAGGAGTCCCCAATTACCGGGCCGCGGACCAGTTTCGGCCGTGGATCATTTGGTACCGGGCCGCACAGAAAGAATAAAAACATTTTAATTTGTATTTTATTTCCATTTTATTGACTATCGCAGTCTGCAGGGTGTTTGAAAAATGACCACTTCCATCTGTGCCACTTTTCCACACTTCTCAGTCGCAGTTTTTTTTCCATGCACCGATAAATGAAGCCCACAAGCTAACCCAGCAAAAATGAGTAAAAAACAAACATTGCTGGAGAGATTCTTTGAAAAGGGGGAAAGACTCTATGATGAGACAGCAGAAGACTCCTAGACTGCCAAAAAAAAAGAAAGCTGCATTTAAAAGAAAATACCTAAGTCCTACTTAAATTACGGGTTCATCGCAACAGGTGATTGACATGCCCCAAGCCCGCTCTGTATAATATGTGGCGACCGGCTATCCAACGAGGCCATGAAGCCTTCAAAACTGCTTCGCCACGTAGAGACCAAGCACCCTGCATTAAAAGACAAGTCTTTGGTGTTTTTTTTAAAGAAAAAAACATGAACACGAAGGACAGAAGCAATTATTGAAGGCCACCACATCATCAAATGTGTCTGCACTGAGAGCATCATTCTTAGTGGCTAACCGCATTGCCAAGGCTAAGAAGCCCTTCACTATTGGTGAAGAGTTGATCATGCCTGCCGGTAAGGACACTTCGGGTGTCACTGTCTCCCATCACCCCTAGATGGGACCGTCTCGTTGCAGGGAAACAAGCTCAGTGCTCCCACTGATTCTGTATTATGGTGAGTTGAGTCACTTTTACATTATAAATGTAATAATTAAATGAATAATTAAATTATATAATATGCACTTTATTGTGTTTTGTTATGCGCGTGATTCTTTCCCCCCCGGTCCGTGGAAAAATAGTCTTGCATGAAACTGGTCCGTGGTGCAAAAAAGGTTGAGGACCGCTGCTCTAGAGCAGGAGTGCCCAACCAGTCGATCGCGGTCTACTGGTAGACCCCGGCCTGATCCCAAGTCGATCACGAGGGGTGTAGGAAAAAATGAAAAAAAAAAAGTCTTTTTTATGTGTAACTGTAAACTGTTTTGTTTTGTTGTAGTTATGCGTCGTTGGATATGTTTTGTTTTGTGTGTGTGTGTGTGTGTGTTATATTTTGTATTAAATGTACACTACAGCCTATCATGAGTCCTTGCCTGCGCACCCTATCAGTCTCTTAAACACGTCCACAAAAAAAAAAAAAGTAGGTCACGTTTAACCTACTGTAGCGCGAGACATGCATGATAGTAAGTTGACAGCTGTCAACAGTAGCTAGCAGCTAGCGATCAGAGCGGTTACGCACTCCTAAACTTTAACATGTCTGAGGGGAAACGAGCCAAGACCTACCATTTTCACCCTGAATGGGAGGAAGATTATTTTTGTGTTTATTCTCATTCAAAGCCTGTTTGTTTGATCTGCAATGCAACGGTGGCGTTGGCAAAGAAAGGGAATCTGGAGCGGCATTTTAAAACGGTACCCGGGAGCTACGAGAGGGATTTCCCTGCAAAAACGCCTTTACGCGCCACAAAAGTGCGGGATTTGAAAGCACAGCTTGCAGCACGGCAGTCAATCTTCACCAAACCGAAGACCCAGGGTAAGGCCGCAACTATTGCTTCCTATCGCGTCAGTCACGTCCTTGCTAAACACAAGAAGCCATTCAAAGACAGCGATATTGTGAAGGAAGCCTTTCTCGAGGCAGCGGATAGCCTTTTTGACGACTTTAAAAATAAAACCGAGATCGTGAAGGCCATTAAAGAAGTGCAACTCTCCCGCAATACGACTACAAGGCGATGTGAGGGAATGGCTGTGGATGTGGAGGAGCAACTGAGGAAGGATATTGACGCGTGAGTGCTTTTCCCTCCAATTTGACGAGTCGACTGATATGGTGGATGTGGCACAATTGTGTGTTTTCATCAGGATGGTTTTTGAAGACATGAGCGCCAAGGAAGAGCTACTCACCATTTTGCCATTAAAAGGACACACCAGAGGTGAGGATATGTTTAATGCTTTCATGGGATTTGTTAGCGAGACAAAACTGCCGCTCTTCAAGCTGATCTCCATCACAACTGATGGGGCGCCTGCTATGATGGGCCGCACCAGTGGGTTCATTGCAAAGAAAGTGAATCTTTCCCAGATATCCTGAATTATCATTGTATAATTCACCAGCAAGCGTTGTGTGGAAAGATTTCAAATATGAAAGAAGTGATGGATATTGCAATGAAGATTGTGTGTTCAGTTCGGGCCAGGAGTCTGCAGAGAAGGCTTTTCCGTGCTCACTTGGAGGAGAATGATGCTGAGCACACACGCCTTGCAACCAGCTCCTACACTCCTGACTACGAGAAGCTAGCCTCCTCCTCCCAGTGTCAGGTCTCCCACTAAGGTAGGAAGTGATTTCCTTTTTTCAAACTCAGAGTGTTACGTTCCCACTCCTACATGTGCGTGTATCCTTGTTGTGTTTTGTGTTTCCTTCTGTTTTTCCCTTACCCTGTCACTCAGGTGTCCGTCAGCAATTGGCCATTCGTCCCCATCAGTCATCACTGTTCCTGACCAATCAGAGGGCTGTCCGTGTCCTTTAAAAGCTCCGCTGGACTTCCCCTCGGGAGTCAACCCATTTTCACCGTAGTCTTGTGTTTGCTGTCGACTCACTGTTGCCTGGTTGATCGAAACCTCCGACGTACTTGTTTACATCTAGTTTTCTTTTGTTATATTTACGTCATTGTTTACTTATTGTTTTTCTCATAATTTGTCTGTCTGTTAACTGTACGCCATAGGGGTAAGGTGAATAGGTAAGAGACCCATGGGTTTACATTTCCAACACGTAGGCTCACCTCTGTTACAATTCACCAGGTTAGGAGTGGGTGCCGCCCCATGTATGTTCTAGTCTAGTGTAGCATAGCACTTTAGCATAGCCCTGATAGTATAGCTTACTATTGCACTAGTTTAGGACATCACTTTTGTTTATGATTTCTTTGCTTTGGCACCGCTCAAAAAAAGTTCCCTTTTCTCCTTGGCGTGTGTCTTGTGTTGTGTTTTCCCTGAGGAAACAAATAACTGTACATAGTTGAATTGTGGTTTGTGGTTGTTTAATTCCTACAATAAGTCTGATGTACTACCTTTTTGTTGCGACTCCTCTACCGCCCCTAGACGTAGACGAGTTTTCATCTGGAGTCGTAACACAGAGATCTACCTGTTTTGTATCTGGTTTATTTTTCTGTTTGGTTCATATTAAGGTCAGTTATGGCTATTGCTCATCATGCAGATTGGCGTGTGTGTGTGTGTGTGTGTGAGAGAGAGAGCGGGTTTGTGCTACAGCACACTATGCAAACTGGCAACTGTGTGAGAGGAATTTGTCTGTGTGTGTGTTTGAGAGAGGGAGGGTTTGTGATGTGATGTCTAGTGGTTGTGTGACAACAAGAAAAAGTGTTGTGAGGTTAGTTACTGCAGGCTGGAAACGATGTGTGTGGGTTTGCGATGTTGACACTGGACTGGTAGATCTCGGGAGGTTGGCGACTTGAAAAGTAGATCTTGGGTCAAAAAAGGTTGGGCACCCCTGCTCTAGAGGAATTAATTGCCAGCAGAGGGCGCTGCTGTTAAATGTCAATAGTGGCAGAGAGTTTTTCATGATCATTATTTCCTTTTTCTTTGAACAGTTGAGATGATCCCATCTAAGGCTGTTAACAAGGACTTCACCATATATCTGACAGAGAGACGTCTCATCCATGGTTTAGGGTTAGACCAGGGGTGGGCAAACTACGGCCCGCGGGCCACATCCGGCCCGTTTGTCTTTTTAATACGGCCCGCCGAAGATTGGTACAGATTTGAGGGTTGAATATTAATTAAATTACTAAACTGCATTCATTTGACCTTGTCCTGTAATGCCTGGCATTCCACCAGGTAGCGCACTAAGGGGCAGTCATACATTGAGTTGATTTTGCGGAGCCCGGGCTACTCTCTGTTATTACTCTGCTACTGTTCTGAACCCATCTGCAACAATGAGTGGGCCAAAGAAAAGAAAAGTCGACAGTGAGTGCAGAGTGTTTAATAAGGAATGGGAAACTAAATACTTTTTCATTTAAGTCCGGTCAAAGGCTGTATGTCTTATTTGCCAAGAAACCGTTGCGGTTTTAAAGGAATACAACATCAGCCGTCACTTTTCCACCAAACATGCTAATTACGCTAACAACCAGTCAACGCAAGAACGGACAGCTACCGCTTTGAGGTTGGCAGCTAGTTTGCAGGCTCAGCAAAACACCTTTATCCGACAAACTGCCATTCAAGAATCAAGCACGAAGGCAAGTTATTTGCTGGCATTCAAATTAGCAAAGACCAGCAAGCCTTTCTCAGAAGGGGAGTTTCTCAAAGAGTGCATGGTAGAGACAGCAGGTATCTTGTGTCCTGAGAGCAAGAACAAATTTGAAAAAATGAGCTTATCACGCAGGACAGTGACTCGCCGTGTTGAGCTAATTGACGAAGACTTAGCTAGCAAGCTAAACAAAAAAGCGGAGTCATTTACATTATATTCCTTGGCACTGGACGAAAGTAATGACATAAAGGACACCGCTCAGCTTGTCATTTTTATCAGAGGGATTAATGACAATTTTGAGATAACGGAGGAGTTTTTGGCCATGGAATCCCTGAGGGGGAAAACGCGGAAAGAGGACTTGTATGACAGCGTGTTGGGGGTCATCAAGAGGCACAAGCTACCTTGGAGTACACTCGCCAACGTTACCACAGATGGATCGCCAAATCTGACTGGAAAAAACGTCGGGCTGCTCAAAAGAATCCAGGAGAGGGTGAAAGAGGACAACCCTGAGCAGGAGGTAATTTTCCTACACTGCATAATCCACCAGGAAGCACTGTGTAAATCCGTATTGCAGCTTGACCACGTAGTGTAGCCAGTTGTAAAACTTGTTAACTTTATTCGAGCGAGGGGACTTCAGCATCGTCAGTTTGTTATGTTTCTTGAAGAAACTGACGCTGATCACCAGGACTTGCTTTACCACTCTAATGTCCGCTGGTTAAGTTTGGGGAAAGTATGAGTGAAACGGCGCCACAGGAGTTGCAGTTGGAACTGATTGATCTCCAATGTGACACCGTCTTAAAGGAGAAGTTCAACTCTCTTAAACTGGATGAGTTTTATGCTTCATTAAGCGCAGCCAAATTTCCAAACATCCAAGCGATGGCACAGAGGATGTTGTTTGGCTCTACGTATGTGCGTGAACAGACTTTTAGCGTGATGAACACCAACAAAGCACCCCACAGATCCCAGTTGAGTGATGAACACCTCAGATCTGTTCTGAGAATTGCCACAACAAAACTAACACCAGACTTCGATGCACTGGTCAAAAAGGGTGATCAACAACACTGTTCCCGCTAAAAGTAAATGTAAGTATTAACCCTGTATTTTTTATGTTTATGTTTGATATGTTTATCATTTTTGATATATGTTTTATGTTTGATATGTATGCATCTGGTGCTGGCCCGGCCCGTCTGTCAAATTTTAAAAGTCAATGTGGCCCCTGAGCCAAAACGTTTGCCCACCCCTGGGTTAGACTGTAGCTCCATCCTCTCATTCAGGACAGCCCAGGCCTCCTTCTTTCTCTCCTGCAGACTAACCATGACCTCCATCCTGGTCTCTCCTGATCTATGTCGTGACTGATGGGGTTACGGTTGGTAGAAGACATGGATTATCAGCTTCTGATGCATGGATTGAGTAGAAGCAACAGTACAACAAATGATTTTCATTAAACCTAACCCCTAACCGTATGTTTATATATATCTAACCTAACCCTATGAATGTGTGATTTAGTCCAGGACTAGGCTAGTTCATGTGTACTTAGCCTGTGCTAGTAGAAACATGTAGTTAGCCTGTGCTAGTAGAAACATTAATGTGTAGTTAGCCTGTGCTAGTAGAAACATGTAGTTAGCCTGTGCTAGTAGAAACATGTAGTTAGCCTGTGCTAGTAGAAACATGAATGTGTAGTTAGCCTGTGCTAGTAGAAACATTAATGTGTAGTTAGCCTGTGCTAGTTAGTAACGTTCATGTGTAGTTTGCCCATATGCCTGAACTCGTAGAATAGAATAGCTTTTTTTTTCTCAGGTGGAATTACAAACGTCTATCCTTGCTGCAAAGTCCGTTCAACAAGTCATATTGTTGTAAAATAAACCTGCAGTACATTTTGATTAATGGAGATGACAGCAGGAGTTCCCTTTATAAAGCCTTTATTACAGACAACAGAGAGAAGAGAAAATGACTTGAGTTTGAGCTGGTCCACTTGGCCTGCTGGCCGGCCGGGTGCTTCAGGGAACTCAGATACACAACACCACAACACCACCCTAACCTAACCTAACCTAACCTAACCTAACCTAACCTAACCTAACCTAACCTAACCTAACCTTAACCTAACCTTAACCTAACCTAACCCTAACCTTAACACAAACAGGCTTCCACATGTTGGTTAAAGTTACACATATAGTCAGAACGGTCTTTTACTGTTCTGAATTACTGATTAACACACAGTTATCATATATATATATATATATATATATATATATATATATCAGACTATTACTCTTAGCAGTAGGTTTTTAAGCATTATCATTAAAACGTTCAATCACTTGCCTTTTTACTTAAATCTAAATCTTCATTGTCCGAAGCAAACAATGGAATAGTATTCTCTTCCTGATGATGCCTTTTTACCGGGTGACCTCATTCTTTTGACATCTCAAACTTAATTTAAAATGTTCTTAAACACCAAATATTCTTACTTAGTTCATATTCTTTCAATGCCAAACATTCCTTCATATTTTAGTTTGTATTCTCAGACATTCAATGTGCAAATTCAAGTTTGGATTTAACTTGCCTGCCCCCATGATTGATAGATTAGTGCTTACATTAAACCAGCTACTATTATTATAATAATGTCTTGTCAACCCTCATACCATCATCATAAACTTCACATCATAACAGCAACCTTCATTCAATACCAGTTAGCATCCAATCAAAGTCTCCTTCTGCATTTGACTTCCTACTCTTTGAAAGTCAATCCATTTCCTCATCTTCCAATCGATACTCTCAAACTTTCACTGCAAACATGAAGGCCACTGTTGCGTTGCATGTTCATATACATATTTCCCACCCTGATTGATCGACACAAAGAACACAGACACAGAAAAGCATCCCTTCAGAAATCCCAGACACCGATATAAGATTCAGTTAAAGGTAGACTCAGCGATATGACGTCACCGCGGGACGTTGGTTGACTTCAGCGATGTTTCAGATTCATCCGAGCAACGGACGTTTCACTAATGATGGATTCCATTGGTGCACGAGCACGGCAGTGGCAGATGGCCATGTGACAAACGGGCTGGCGAGGGAATTGTCTTGCCTTAGGCTTCAACGATCTCTGCCAATATTCACAGGTTACGTCATATCGCTGAGTCTACCTTTAACAACGGATAGAGAGTGTGGTCGGGTAAACACGGTCTTCTAAACACAGTATGGTAAACACAGTCTGTTAAACAGTGTATTAAAGATGAGGCAGTTTACAGACAGGTTTGTCCACTAGATGGAGCAGAGAGCGGATTGGACCACACATCTTCTACCCTATTAGGACGCGGCTCTTGGTCAGGGTCAGGCGAAGGTCAGGGACATCCTGGCTCCAGAACTGCCTCCGGGTCAGAGGTCAAGCGGCTACAGTCCTGGACAGGACACCTTCCAGAATGACAACGTGTCACTTCATTCAACACAAAGGCAACCTGAGGACCGACACACACAACCAGGATTCAGACGGGCATGTGTAACAGAGCTGCAGACTGCTGTATCATATGATGCGGTGAGCTGATGTGTTTAACAGCTATCTAACACACTCTTACCTAATTGATGGCGCTCATCGCCATGGTGATGAAGCTGTGGCTGTGCTGCTGCAGAGATCGCGGTCTCCTTCTATTCTTCACCCCGGAACATGTCTGTGGGAGAGAGACAGTCAGTGAGAGGACACTGTGTCTGTGTGTGTGTGTGTGTGTGTGAGGAGTGATGGCTCCTGGCCTACCGGGGCACAGTTCCCGTTCTTCAGCACACACAGGTGGATGTTGCAGTGCAGGAACACGTCCGAGGATTTGCCAGAGAACTGGAACATGTTGAAGGAGAAGCGGGTGGCGGAGGAGTCGCCGTTGGTCAGAATGTTCACCGTGTTGTCGGCAGGGTTGGCACACCTGGGACATGGACACACAGGACATATGTGTCAGAGCAGCCAATGTGTACCCATCTATGTGTCTGACGGTGCATGTGTGTGTGTGTGTGTGTGTGTGTGTGTGTGTGTGTGTGTGTGTCTCACCCTTCCTTGATGATGTCCCAGCGCACAGTAGCATTTGAGGAGCTTTCAGGCGTGGCCCAGCAGGCGTCAGTCACCATGACGATCTTGCTGTCCAATCCGGTGGTGTTTAGGGACAGGTAGAGCTTCTGGTCCAATCGGACGGCTGCTGAGTCGTTGAGGGGCTGGCTGAACTCGGCGTCGTAGAAGGCTGCCATGGTGAGTTTGTAGTTCCATTCTCCAGAGGACAGGTTCTTGCTCACAGAGCTGGTGAGTTTCAACAAATGAACCAACACACACAGTCAACAAACCTCAAACTCTCCAAATACCAACAGTAAAACTATCAGTCCATGGCTCGGAGTGTGGATGAGGATCTGGTTCTCATGGGCAGCGTGTCCAGTTTGACTGCAACACTATCGCTAACCCTCCTAGTGATAACACGTAGCCTAGCCTCACCCATAACCCTCTGACCAGACGCTATCGCTAACTCTCCTAGTGATAACACTTAGCCTAGCCTCACCCATAACCCTCTGACCAGACGCTATCGCTAACTCTCCTAGTGATAACACTTAGCCTAGCCTCACCCATAACCCTCTGACCAGACGCTATCGCTAACCCTCCTAGTGATAACACTTAGCCTAGCCTCACCCATAACCCTCTGACCAGACGCTATCGCTAACCCTCCTAGTGATAACACGTAGCCTAGCCTCACCCATAACCCTCTGACCAGACGCTATCGCTAACCCTCCTAGTGATAACACTTAGCCTAGCCTCACCCATAACCCTCTGACCAGATGCTATCGCTAACCCTCCTAGAGATAACACGTAGCCTAGCCTCACCCATAACCCTCTGACCAGACGCTATCGCTAACCCTCCTAGTGATAACACTTAGCCTAGCCTCACCCATAACCCTCTGACCAGATGCTATCGCTAACTCTCCTAGTGATAACACTTAGCCTAGCCTCACCCATAACCCTCTGACCAGACGCTATCGCTAACCCTCCTAGTGTGTCGGACAAAGTAGTTTCCTGGTTTGTTTGTTTTTTCAAAGTAACAAGCTGTATTTCCATCAACGGTAGCTTTAGTGACGTTCAACTTCCTGCCTCGTAAAGTTGTTGGTAACTGAGTTAAATGGATGTTCAGAGTCGCTTCCCCAACACTGACGATACCAACCTTGACCTTGTTTTAACGCTGTGAACTCCTCTGGCTGGAAGGTATTCTCTCCCGGTAATGTGCATCACATTACACATGTATTACCACAGTGAAAGGCCTGGGTGACCTCACACACACACACACACACACACACACACACACACACACACACACATACACACACCTGTCTTTGACCTTGATGCCCAGGGCCATAGATTGGGAGGTGTTCTTGGTGTAGGCGCAAGAGAAGTCCAGGTTGGTCTCGTCCATGCGGTGGATGGCCATGGAGGAGTTGTAGTTCCTCTGGACGGAGTTCTTGTAGATGATGTGAGTGTTGTTGGACTGTGGAGAGGGGAGGGAGGGGCTTCACTCACTGAACCCCAGCCTGGTTAGAACCCCAGCCTGGCTCGAACCCCAGCCTGGCTAGAACCCCAACCTGGCTAGAACCCCAACCTGGCTAGAACCCTGACCTGGCTAGAACCCCTGGTTAGAACCCCAGCCTGGTTAGAACCCCAGCCTGGCTAGAACCCCAGCCTGGCTAGAAGCCCTGGTTAGAACCCCAGCCTGGTTAGAAACCCAGCCTGGCCAGAACCCCTGGTTAGAACCCCAGCCTGGTTAGAACCCCAGCCTTGCTGGGTCATCTATAGATGTTTGATGTGTGTTTTGGTACCGTGAGCAGAGTGCCGCAGCTGTGGTTGTGGTTGTCGAAGCGGTACACCACAACGCCCTTCTCTAACACCCCGATGCAGCTTGGGTCGTTGAGGTGCAGAGTCTTGTAATCAAAGTCTGCCTCAACCAGACGACAGCGTTCCAGAGACAAGCTGGCAGAACTCCCACTGCAGCTTGTTAAAGGATCTTTAAAGAGAGGCGTGCACACACACACACACACACACACACACACACACACACACACACACACACACACACACACACACACACATACACAGAGAGAGGTTAATCAAGAAAACACACACACACATATACACATACAGGTAATCAAGAAAACACACACACACACACACACTGTTCAAACACATTTTGTAGAGTGGTCACACAGGGTTTGGGATCATGCACATACCAAAAGGACCCCTCTCCTTGACAGAGTCCAGGTAACTACGGCGACAGAGGCAGACAGATTCACCGTTCCTCTCCCCACAGAACTCATGGTCAGCACAGTCCATGTCCAGGCAGGGGTCTCTGGATGCTGAGGGAGGGGGAGGAGGAGGGGGAGGTGGAGGAGGAGGAGGAGGGGAGGAGGAGGAGGTGGAGGGGAGGGGGGGAGGTGGAGGTAAGGAGGGGGAGGAGGAGGTGGAGGGGAGGGGGAAGGAGGAGGTAGAGGGGAGGAGGGGGAGGAGGAGGAGGAGGAGAGAGAGAGAGAAGGGTTTGATAAACAGACAGAGTAACATTAGAAATCACACACCCCCTACCGCACACACACACACACACACACACACACACCCCATACCACACATACACACACACACCCTACCGCACACACACACACACACACACACACACAGGCGACCCAAACAGAATGGATGCATCGAGAGGAAACATTGAGAATGTGACTTACGACAGTTGGCCTGCGTCCTCCACTTGTCCAGCTGTCCGTCAGAGAGCAGGCAGGCCATGGCGTAGGCCTCCATGGAGGAGCAGAGGGTGCGGTCCACCGGGCCGTGGCGGCACAGGTCAAACACGCAGGCCTCCACGTACGGCCCTGGGGGGGTGGAGTCATGGCAGGCGGCGAAGGGGCCGCTGCTATCGGCCATGACGCCACACAGCTGGTTGACCTTCTCAGTGCAGTTGGCTCTCATGTCAGTTGTTATGTTGGCAGCACAGCTGTGGAGGAGCAACACACACACACACACACACACACAGGAGCAACATGGCCCGGGGTTCGAGGATATATCACTTGGAAGTGGGGGTGAGTACATCACTCAGGACTGTGTGTGTGTGTGTGTGTGTGTGTGTGTGTGTGTGTGTGTGTGTGTGTCCTGGATTGCTACTCCATCATAACCTGACAACATTTACCTTGTTGAACCGTAGTTGCTGTTCTTCCACTTCGCCGGGTCCCCGCTGGAAGCACCGTGCGAACAGACGCCATCCAGCGGACGAACTCCGACCTTCCGAATGGCCAGGGTGTCGCCGTTGTACTCGAGGGTGGTGTTGTACATGCTGAGACGGACGACCACCATCCTGTCACTACTACTGACAGACACGCCAGAGGCCACCTCAATGGTCGTGGACACGTTCACCTTCGTTCCGTTCACCTACAGCCAAGGACCAGGCAGGGAGATATGGTGAATCTGCCCAGTTACACACACACACACACACACACTCTCACTCTCACTCTCACTCTCACTCTCACACTCACACTCACACTCACACTCACTCTCACTCTCACTCTCACTCTCACACACACACACACACACAGAGGGCATTTGGTTCTCACACCTTCAAAGCAAACAATTTGGTGTTAGTTATGAGAACCTCTCTCTTTGCACCTCCCAGACTAAACAATTTTGTGTTTGTTTTATGGGAACCTTTTTTTCTGTGCGTACTGTATGTGCCCATCCCCCCACGGGAACCACACCTTCCAGACTAAACAATGTCTCATATCTTCTCACAGACCCCATATATAAAGCCTTCTTTGTGCCTTGCTCTCATTTTACTCTGTGAACACAATGTACAAGCGACTGAGAAGGCGACTGTCTGTCAGAGAGGCTCTGGACCATATTTTCGATGATGGAGAGGAGATGGAAATTGAACCAGAGACAGAGGAGGACGTTTCCAACTCTTTTTACTAGATTCAATTGAGAAAACTTTACTGGACATGACAAACTTGGAGGGGAGGCGTGTGTTTGGGGACAAGTGGAGAGAATTGGACCGGGCAGACCTCCAAGCCTACATAGGTCTATTGATTCTGGCAGGACTATACCGGTCAATAATAATGATAAGAAAAAGAAGAATAAGTATGAGCAATAACAATAGTTAGACTCTCTCTGAACCACTCAATATTTGTTGTGAAACAACACAGCACAAGTCCAAAATGCATGTAGGTGACTAGCAAGCTAGCTAGTTCAAGCTAAAGCTAACAATGCTACCATTGCTACCAACTGACAAAGTGTCATGCCATTATAAAGACACATTTGTTGACTATGTGTCTACTGCTGTAAAATGTAATTAAACATCACATACCCGCTTTCGAAGTCGCTGTCCTCCCAACGGGAGCCCTGCCAAAAAGAAAACAAGACCAACAACCTGTCGTAGAAACGTCTGCCCCCAGTCCAAGCACTCGCGAAGCAAGGTTCGCGATCATGAAGAGGAAAGCGACAGTGACTTCGAAGAGGGTATGTGACATTTAATTACATTTTACAATAGACACATATCTCACAAATTGTGTGTACAATGATTATTTTGCCAGTTAGAAGCAATGATAGCATTGTTAGCTGCTAGGTGGCTAAGTAACCCGTTGACAGTGTCTAAGGGCGTTGCTAAGATTACCTTTAGCTTGAACTAGCTAGCTTGCTAGCCACCTCCGTGCATTTTGGCAAGGCATGTACGTTTTGGATTTGTGCTATGCTGTTTTGTATTCTAGCAACACATGCTGAGTGGTTCTGTCATTATTGTCCTTATGTAGAGAGGACTGACGGGGTCCAGGTGGAGGCCTTGGCTGTGCTGTTGGTGGACGTTGAGCAGGGTGTGGTCGTGGAGGATGTGCCACTCATCCTTGAGGATGTCCACGATGTGCAGAGCATCTTTGAGGTAGAACTTTGAAAAGAAAAAAATTGTGGGCCTGTCATGATTAGGGTAAGAAGGACACAAACACCCAGGTCCATTCATCACTGTTACAATGTTCACTGTCTGTTTCTTACATTACTGTCATGTATTTCAATGAAAATTGCCTTTTGCAGAATTACACTGGTCCAGTGGTCGAAGCGTGGAGCATGTTCCACTTCACCACCTCTGACTCCTACCTGCATGGACCTTCCCAGGTATGTCTGCCCTGGTTGCACATGTGTCCGAGGTTGTACTGTCTTCCTAATCAGTAATATTGATGGTATTCTATTTCTGTGGTGGCTGATGTCTTATAGTTTCTTTGCAAAGCAGGTGGATGTGAAGATGCACCATGTTTGCGTGGTCCGGGGCCCTGTGACCCAGCTGTTGTGGGCCATTTCTAGAGAGACAGCAAGGCTGGGTCCAGAGGTAGGGAAAGACGCTTTAAAAACCTACTATAGATACTCTACTGTCATATCTCCTGTCATGGGACTGTCACCTTAACAAATGATCTTTGCTGCTTTCTGTTTTGAAGGGGATCCCCTACTGTGCAACAAAGGTGCAGTCTCTCACTGATCCAGGTACGATCAAAATACATTTCTCTTTTACTGAAACAGCATTGGATTATTATCATTTGTTTTTTTGACTTATTGGTGGTTCAGATGTTGATAGACATGTAGCTTGTAATAAGTAAGTGGCACATGTGAAAACGTGTTTGTTTATTTGAAGGAGAAGACAAACTACTTCTTACTTTTAGCTATTTATTTATGTCAGAATTCCAAGCTTGTACAAGGACCACTTTTGGAGGAGAAAATCACAGTCAGCAAGCTGTTAATCTGTAACCAACCTTCCAAAAATGGATACATTCAAAATGTCAAACAAAGCATTTTACAGGAAACAGAATGATTGTGATTGGCTATTTGGTTGGGGAGGAGCCGCGGTTTAGACTTGGCTCTCCTCTCGTTGGTGTTTTAGGCCGGTCCCAGCCCCTGACACACGATCCGTTCCAGTTAGAGATATCGCCGGTCCGTTCGCTCTGGGGAACGAGTTGACCTGCTGAAGAAAACATACACCTACTCTGATTTGTCCTATCCTAGCCTAGTATTTTTCCATTACATAATTCTTGTGTTATGTGTGTGTTGCAGCATCTATCTTGATGACCTGACCCTTACCTCTTCATGTATTAATCCAACGTACCATGGAACTAATGCTTGATTCATTTCTCATTTATCGACAGGCCACCACATTAGTAAATTTAGCACACAGTAATGTATTTTTCTTATAGCAATAATAAACTGTTTTTATAAAAATAATTTCTAACAAAACCCTCCTTTCACACCTTTTAAGGTGTGAACCAAAAATAAACTGTTTTTAAGAAGAAAAAAAAAGATTCTCAACACAAGGAATTCAATATAAAGAGACACTACCAGACACATCACATCTCTTTCTGTGGAATTTAACGAACGCTTTCGGGATTTTGCAGCTATTGAAAAGGACATGTTGCTTTTGTCTTCTCCCTTCTGTACCCTGATGATGCTCCGCAGCTGGAGCTCATTGAGCTGCAGTGTGACAACGAGTGGTGCGGCACACCAGCAGCTTTCTCTTGTTGACTTTTACCGGCTTTTACTTTTACAGATAAAGGCAGGTTTCCAGAAATGGGAACATTTGCAAAGAAAATGCTGAGCTTATTCGGCTCCACACATTTGTGTAAGCAGATGTTCTCTGTCATGAACTTAAACAAGAACTGCTTGAGACTAAGTGACTTCCACCTACGTGACATTTTACACATCTCAACCACTGCCCTCAAACCAGACCTGGCCTGTCTACTGAAATCCAGATCTCATTGTCACCCTTCTCATTAGTGTCAGTAAGTTACCTGTTTCTTGGTCAATCTGAAATTCTGAGTGTTTTGAATGGTAACATCTGCCACTATTAACAGTGAAAAGCCAAAAGCACAGTTATAAATATATGCACTTGGACTTATAGTGCCATAAGTCCAAGTGCATATATTTATAACTGTATTAAACTTTTGAATAGGTTTGCCTGCTGATGTTATGTACCTGTAGATGTGACACAAAATATTACTTTCTGAATGATCTTGTGAAAGACAAGAGCAAGAGTCATATGTTTTAAACTTAAATGTTAACACTAATCACTACACCATCCACACTATACACTATACACTACACACTGGGAGAGGGAACATCTCTACATCCAACATCTCATGGTGTGAAAACACACCACTATCCAACTGCATCATGTTCTGATCCGTCATCTTTGAGCCTTTGGTGTTCAGTGTGACACTGAGACTAGTTTACACAGGGTCACTGAACAGTCATCGATCCAAAGATAAAACCCTGGGTAGAGGGGCTCAGTGAATGTGGAGTGGAATGTGTGCAGGAGGGTCCGTGTGTCAGAGGAGACGCTGTAGAAGGACAGAGTGCCGGCCGGCCAGTCCAGATACACTCCTACTCTGTGGGAGCCAGAGGAGGGGACAGGTATGACAGTCTTCTTCTTATTGTGCCAGGCGGAGTAACTGTCATCAGAGCACCACAGACTCCAGGACTTGTCATTGTATCCCAACCCACAGTCATCACCCCATCCTCTCCTGCTGATTCCTTTATATGTCACTCCTATACCAGCCCCTCCCCAACTCCACTCTACCTCCCAGTAACGGCTCCCAGTCAGACCCTCTCTACACAGCACCTGTTCCCAGCCCTCAAATCTCTCTGGGTGATCAGGATACGGCTGCTCCTCTCTCCCCCATGTCACCTTTCTGTTCTCCTCAGACAGAGAGAGGAGTCTGTATGCTGTGTTTGGGTCCAGTGTGAGCTCACAGGCATCTGATTGAGAGGGCAAAAACAATCATCAAATCAATACAATTGAATAACTTACAACATTCACAATGTGATCTTGTTATGGCAACATTCTTTTTTTCACAAAATATTACTTGTTAATTGAACATGTTTTACAAGGGATACAACTAATTCAAATTTACTAATATTTTAAATTTACATATGAATACAATACTGGTGCTCTGTTTGAACTCTGCTGTATCCTGGTTCTTGAGTAATATCACAGTCCTATTCTCTACAGCGTTGGTGACTTACATTTGATCAGCCCACGTTTGAGCCTGCACTCTCCACCATGGTCCACACTATATCAACCACAGAAGAACCCACAATGGTTGAATGACACACTCACAATCATGTGGAAAATAGATACAGTGCATTAATCTCATTGATACGTCCAGCCACATATTCGGCCTTTACCTGAGTGTCTGTAGTTTACAGAGTGGATCTTTCTGTACAGCAGAGAGCAGTGCCAGTCCTGAGTCTCGTGGGTGATTGTAGCTGAGGTCCAGCTCTCTCAGGTGGGAGGGATTAGACCTCAGAGCTGAAGCCAGAGAAACACAGCCTTCCTCTGGGACTCCACAGCCTGACAACCTGGGGAAATAGTTTCACTCCGTCTGATATCAAGAATCTGATTATTCCTCTCTAATGTACATGTGCAGCTTTAAATCCTCTTCATTTGGCAGTTGAAAGGCCACATATGAATGAGAAATACAAATAAATCATGCAGCCAAACGATCACTGTGGTGCAAGAATTCATGAGTGAGACTTATAGTTGCTCTCAACAGGGGAGCAAGCAACCATGGATACATTTGTAGTCACTGGATTTCTACGTCTGGTATAATGTATTTGCTAGCTATTGGGTTAGTACAGTGTTGTATAGTCCCATGAGCTGATCTAAGGCCAGGTACGTCAGGATTTCAGGAGAGTAAAGTTATTCAGACAGTGCAGACAGAACAGCCCCCCCTGCCACCACACACACACGCACACGCACACGCACACGCACACACACACACACACACACACACACACACACACACACACAAAAAACACACACACAAACACAAACACACACATTATATAGTAATTGATTGGAAGATAATGTACATTGTCTGTCTCAATTATTGACCCTTTCTGTGCAAGTATCATTGATTCCAAAGAATGATAATGTAACACACACTTAGGAATGAGGCGTCTGACAACAAGAATAGTCTCAGACCTCACCTCAGTGTCTGTAGTTGACAGTGTGGACTCCCCAGTACAGCAGAGAGCAGCTTATCCCCCCCGTCACCTAGATCATTATTACTGAGGTCCAGCTCTCTCAGGTGGCAGGAGTCTGAGCTGAGAGCTGAGGCCAACGCTTCACAGCATCTCTCTGTGAGGTCACATCCATTCAGCCTGAATGAGGAACACAAATAAATACATGAAGCCAAACGATCACTATGGTGCAAGAAGTCATGAGTGAGAGTTATAGTTGCTCTCAACAGGGGAGCAAGCAACCATGGATACATTTGTAGTCACTGGATTTCTACGTCTGGTATAATGTATTTGCTAGCTATTGGGTTAGTGCAGTATTATGTGAGCTGATCTAAGGCCAGGTGGGTCAGGAATTGAGGATGGAAACATATTCACTGGGTGCAGACAGAGCAGCCCCCCCTGCCACCACACGCACGCACGCACGCACACACACGCACACACGCGCACACACGCACACACACACACACACACACACACACACACACACACACACACACACACATTATATCAGAATTGATTGGAAGATAATGTACATTGTCTGTCTCAATTATTGACCATTTCTGTGCAAGTATCATTGATTCCATAGAATGATAATGTAACAGACACTCAGGAATGATGTGTCTGACAACAAGAACAGTCTGAGACCTCACCTCAGTGTCTGTAGTTGACAGTGTGGACTCCCCAGTCCAGCAGATCTCACGGTATTGCGTCGATAAAGATGTCTGGAACGCCGGAGCCGATGTCCAAAAGTTGTCGTCGGCTGTACGATATGGACGCTAAACTGTTTTTAGCGAGAATACTTGAAATAAACAAGGAAATTGCCACTAATTCAGCGAGACAGCGGGCTTCGCGATGTATGCGCGCCGCCATCTTGGTACACGCCCTCCCTGCGTGATTGGT
>NC_139654.1:2085000-2090000 GCF_951799395.1 Argentina silus | reverse complement strand
TAGACAGAGAAGTACAGTAAATAATATCTGTAACTTAGCAAACAAACACAACAGGGTCCATATCCAATCACAAAGCCCCCTCCCTAAATGTCCAACCAATCACTGGGTTTTTCCCTCCTCAGGTCCAAGTCCCGCCCTAATCCACTTAGTCCCAATAGAAAACGGATCCGTCTTTTACAAATTACATTCATGGCATTTAGCATACGCCTTTATCCAAAGCGACTTACAAAAATACATTTGTTTAAGTAAGTGAATCATCTTTCCAACAGTCATCATTAGACAAAGTAATCAATGCTCACACCAGGGGCCATTGGCAGTTGTAATGCCAGTAGGCTATTTTTATTAATTTTTTAAAATTGATTTCATTAGCAGGAGAGAACTTGTACAGCGAGTTAGCAGGGGTGAAAGAGGTCTTGGGGTTGGGGTTGCCCGCTTGGATGTGACCAGTTTTTGAACATCCTCAGGCGAGAGGGGGAGAAATCTGATAAACCAGAGACTGGGTGTTGCACAGTGGGTTTGGGAGGAGAGGTAGCATTGTTGGTGAGAGGTAGAGGGAAGGAGCTGCTAATGTCATCAACCTTCTTTTCAAAATAGGTGACAAAGTCATCGGCAGACAGAGAGGAGGGAGGAGCGGGAGGAGGAGGGTTGAGGAGTGAGGAAAATGTGGAGAACAGTTTTCTTGGGTCAGAGACAGAGGTGTGAATTTTGGGATGGTAGTATAAGGCTTTACCAGCTGATGCAGATGAGGTGTAGTTGAGGAGGAGAGAGAGATAAGGGTCTAGATCATCAAGCTTGCAGGGTTTCAGACAGCCAGGGAGCGCGTGGAGAGGATGGTGCCGGCCTTGATATCTGTGGACAGAGAGAGTCGACGGATGAGGAAAGAGAGGACAGGAGGGTGGAGGAAGCTGCGTCAGTGGATAGAAGAGAGAAAGATTCAACAGAGGGTAGGGCGGTTAAGACAGAGGAAGAAAGAGTGGTGAGTGAGAGGGTGCGCAGGCCGCGACGAGAAGACACAGTGTGGGTATTCTCAGCCAATGTTCTTGTAGACAAGAACCACGTTTCACCGCGGAGGTCAATGTTCTTGTAAACAAGGTCGATCCACCGGTTCTCTGCAACACGTTAGATTTCATTTTGTGGGCTTTTAGACTAAATGGTCGTCGCAGACCCAGGTCACTCCAACCTTTGTACTCCCCCAGGGGGTGCAAATCCTATTGTCTCCCCTCCTCTTGGTAAAGCCTCTTTTTATGACTTTCCATTTCCCCATCAGTCGGACATTTAAAGTCGCATAAAATTCAACATCTATTCTATCAAATACTAAACCATCAATGAAAACATCCAAACAACAACAGACCCTAAACTCTAACCCCCTAACCCTAATGGAAATACTAAACCATCAATGAAAACATCCAACCAACAACAGACCCAAACCCCAAACCCCTAACCCTAACCAACAACAGACCCTAACCCCCAATCCTAACCCGAACCCCAACCCGCAACCTTAATCCTACTTATTTAACCCTTTCGGGACCTCAAACGCGCAGCTGCGTTTTCAGGGGTTTCCAAAATGTTTTGATCAATATCTCAGTGATAATCCGGCGTAGAAACATGGTTTAAATATCCCCTGAGCCCTCCTGTGACATGCCCTCTCACTTACAGACGGAGCTATTAACCTAGGAACAGCTTGGTACAGGCCCTCCCTGCGTAATTGGTGAATTTGGAAGCAGCCTAGCTTGAGTCGCTCAGACACTGCCTTTTACCGTCGTTGATTGGTCAATTCGCACGTCCATCTTCTTCGCTACACGTGACGTCGGCATTGTCGGTATTGACAAACATTTCAGTGACAGTGACAGAGACAGAAAGCAGAGAAGATGTGTTTACAAGGATCCATTAGAAGTCCTTTTTTATATTCTGTCTAGTATTTTATTCATATTGTATGCCATTTCTGTGTAGCTCAGGACTTCATGAATGAATTTCAAGCACCAAAACAATTCATCCACATGGGTAAAGGTATGTTTTCACATGGGATTTGAAACATTTCTGAAAAACGGATTCGAAATGTTCAGGTTTAGGCCTACTTACCTCTTCACACAGTGCTCTTGGGGTAAACATCTATCACAATCAAGAAAGCTGAGTTTGTACTGAAAATATTGATATGAAAGACTTGGGTATTATTTTGTATGGAAGTGACTTCAAATTGAGAAAGAAAAAATGTATGTAAAAATGAAGAAAATACCCCTGGTCCCCAAAGGGTTAACCTGCAAAGTGAGGCCTTCTCTTTTCCCCCCATCAGAACAATGTGGGACCTGTCCATGTTTACAACCCTTGACTGATACATGTCTCTGTCTCTCTTTCTCTCTCTCTCCCTCCCTCTCTCCCTCCCTCCCTCTCTCCCTCCCTCCCTCCCTCCCTCCCTACCTCTTCTCCCCATCCAATCTCTCTCTCTCTCTTTCCCTCTTTCTCTGTCTTTTTTTCTCTCTCCCTTCCTACCCCCCTCTCTCTCTCTACCTCCCACCCTCTCTCCCTTTCTCCCTCCCTCCCTCTCTCCCTCCCTACCTCACTCTCTCCCTCCCTTTCCTCCCTCCCTCCCTCCTCTTGCTCTCCCTCCGTGCCTCTCTCTCCCTCCCTACCTCTCTCTGCTACTCTACCTACCTCTCTCCCTCCATCCTCTCCCTCCCTCCCTCCCTCCCCCACCTCTCTCCCTTTCTCTCTCCCTCCCATCTATCCCTCCCTCCTTCCCTCCTCTCCCTCTCTCCCTCCCTCTTTGCCTCCCTCCCTCCTCTTTCTCCCTCCTTCCCTCCCTCTATCCCTCTCTCTCTCCCTCCCTCTATCCCTCCCTCTCTCCCTACCTCTATCCCTCCCTCTATCCTCTCCCTCCGTCTTTCTCTCTCCCTCCTTCCTCTCTCTCCCTCTCACCATCCATCCCTCCCTCTATCAATCCATCTATCTCTCCCTCCCTCCCACCTCTCCCTCCCTCCCTTCTTCCTCCCTCTATCCTTCCCACTATCCCTTCCTCTATCCCTCTCTTCTTCCCTCCCTCCTCTCTCTCCCTCCCTCCCTCAATCCTCTCCCTCCCTCCCTCACCCCCTCTCTCCCTCCCTCTCTCCCTCCTGTCCCTCCCTCTCTGCCTCTCTCCCTCCCTCCTTCCTCCCTCTATCCCTCCCTCTCTGCCTCTCTCCCTCCCTCCTTCCTCCCTCTATCCCTCCCTCTCTCCCTCAATCCTCTCCCTCCCTCCCTCCCTCCCTCCCCCCCTATCTCTCTCCCTCTCTCCCTCCTCTCCCTCCATCTTTGCCTCCCTCTCTCCTCTCTCTCCCTCCCTATCTCTCTCCCTCCTCTCCCTCCATCTTTGCCTCCCTCTCTCCTCTCTCTCCCTCTCTCCCTCCCTCTATACCTCCTTCTCTGCCTCCCTCCCTCCTCTCTCTCATTCTCTCCCTCCCTCCCTCCTTCCCCCCCTCCTTCCCTCCCTCCCTCTATCCTTCCCTCTATCCTCTCCCTCCCTCCTTCCTCTCCCTCCCTCTCTTTCTCCCTCACTCCCACCTCTCTCTCCCTCTCTCCTTCCTCCCTCTATCAATCCCTATATCTCTCCCTCTCTCCCTCCCTCTATCCCTCCCTCCCTCTATCCCTCCTTTCCCTCCATCCCTCCCTCCCTCCTCCCTCCCCCCCTCTCTCCCTCCCTATTTCCCTTCCTCTCTCCCTCCTCTCCCTCCCTCTCTGCCTCCCTCCTTCCTCTCTCTCCCTCTCTCCCTCCCTCCTTCATCCCTCTATCCCTCCCTCCCTCCTCTCCATTCCTCCCTCCCACCCTCTATCACTCCCTCCCTTCCTCTCTCCCTCCCTCTTTCTCCCTCCTTCCCTCTCTCTCTCCCTCCCTCTCTCCCTCCCTCACTCTCTCTCTCTCTCTCTCTTTCTTTCACTCCCCTCTCTTTTCTCCCTCCCTACCTCCTCTTGCTCTCCCTCCGTGCCTCTCTCTCCCTCCCTACCTCTCTCTACTACTCTCCCTCCCTCTCTTCCTACCTCCTTTTTCCCTCTATCCCTCCCTCTCTCCCTCTATCCTTCCTTTCCCTCCCTCCCTCCCTCCCTCCCTTCCTCAATACCTCCCGACCTGCATCCCTCCCTCCCTCCCTCTATCCTTCCCTCTCTCCTTCCCTCTATCCTCTTTTTCCCTCTATCTTCTCACTCCCTCCCTTCCTCAATACCTCCCGACCTGCATCCCTCCCTCCCTCCCTCTATCCTTCCCTCTCTCCTTCCCTCTATCCTCTTTTTCCCTCTATCTTCTCACTCCCTCTTTCTCCCTCCCTCTATCCCTCCTCTCCCTCTCTTCCTTCATCCCTCCTCTCTCTCTCCTTCCCTCTCTCCCTCTCTCCCTCCCTTCCCCCCCTCTCCCTACCTATCTCCCTCCCTCTATGCTCTCCCTTCCTCTCTCCCTCCCTCCCTCCTCCCTCTTTCTCTCTCCCTCCCACCCTCCTCTCTCTCCCTCTTACCCTCCATCCCTCCCTCCCTCTATCAATCCCTCTCTCCCCCTCCCTCTCTCTCTCCCTCCTTCCTTCCCTCTATCCCTCCCTCTATCCCTCCTCTCCCTCTCTTCCTCCCTCCCTCTATCCCACCTCTCCCTCTCTTCCTTCCTCCCTCCCTCTCTCCCACCCTTCCTCTCTCCTCTCCATTCCTCCCTCTCTCCCTCTATCCTCTCCCTTCCACTTTCTCCATCCCTCTCTCCCTTCCACCCTCCCTCCCTCCCTCCCTCTTCTCTCTCCCTCCCTCCCTCTCTCTCCTACTCTCCCTCCCTCGATTCCTCCTCTCCCTCTCTCGCTCCCTCCCTCCTCTATCTCCCTCTCTCCCTCCCTCCTTCATCCCTCTCACCCTCTATCCTCTCCTTAACTCTTTCTCCCTCTCGCCTCCCTCCTTCCTCCCTCAATCCCTCCCTCCCTCCCTCCTTCCCCCCTCTACCCCCCCTCCCTCTCTCCCTCTATCATCTCCCTCCCTCTTTCTCCCTCTCTCTCTCTCTCCCC
>NC_139654.1:2075000-2082500 GCF_951799395.1 Argentina silus | reverse complement strand
GGAGGGGTTGATGACTGTGTGTTGGGAAACAATGACAAGTCCTGGAGTCTGTGGTGCTCTGGTAACAGTTACTCCGCCTGGCACAATAATAAGAAGACTGTCATACCTGTCCCCTCCTCTGGCTCCCACAGAGTAGGAGTGTATCTGGACTGGCCGGCCGGCACTCTGTCCTTCTACAGCGTCTCCTCTGACACACGGACCCTCCTGCACACATTCCACTCCACATTCACTGAGCCCCTCTACCCAGGGTTTAGGCTTTGGAGCGATGGCTGTTCAGTGACCCTGTGGAAACTAGTCTCAGGGAGATCACACTGTATGTAGTGTTTAGGGCTACAGCCGTTGATGAGAACCAGATGGTTATTTGCTCATTGTGAAATGTGTGAAAAAGTGCAATAGACTGACAAAGCAGAAGTAGGAAATGCAACTGATAGTGAAACAATCCAGATGAATGATTAGATGATCAAATCAGACTGATGATGAACTCTGAGAATAACACAGGAGAGAGTGTCTGTATGTATATAAGAGTTGGTTAGATTGGGTGTTTGAGTTGTGATGCTGGATTACGTTGCTGTGTGTAAGATAGCAGGGAGTGGATGTGAAGACAGCTCTCCTTCTCTGTCAGTACAATATGGACAGTGTCTTCGGAACATCCTAATCTACACAGTGTGTAATTGATTCCTATGCAAATCAGAGACCCTATAAAAACAAAGATATTCATTCCGAAATGACATGAATTATTATCCTTGCATTAAGATGTACTCAATTCAACTTATTGAGTGATTTGTTGATGACATTTTTGCATTTTAACTAATTTTAAGACTGTCAAAGCAAAAAGTCTGAATATTTCTGTCCATGAGGTATTTTTGTATTTCACTTTTAATAAATGTACTGAAATGTCAAAAATCGTGTTTTCGCTTTGTCATTCTGGGGTATTGTGTGTGGATTGATGGCAAATTCTTTAAATTGAATCCATTTCAAATTTACTCTATAACACAAGAAAATGTGTAAAAAGTGAAGGGGTCTGAATACCTTCAGAAGGCGCTGTACATGTTCTGAACTTCACTTTCCATGTATTCCTTCATTTTTATATAGTAATCATCTAGTACAGTAATATCTATGCATCATGTGACATTGTGAGGGGCAGCCAAGGTGCAGGCTGCTTTTCTCCTCTCTGTCTGTGGGCTGTGGTAGGCATGGCTCTCATGAGAAGACTTCACCTGTCCCCTGCAGTACCGCCCCCTGCCATGGGAGGCATGGCTCTCATGAGAAGACTTCACCTGTCCCCTGCAGTACCGCTCCCGGCCATGGGAGGCATGGCTCTCATGAGAAGACTTCACCTGTCCGCTGCAGTACCGCTCCCTGCCATGGGAGGCATGGCTCTCATGAGAAGACTTCACCTGTCCCCTGCAGTACCTCTGACCCCAGACCCCCAGACCTCCAGACCCCCAGACCCCCAGACCCCTATCCCCCAGACCTCTAGCCCTCAGACGGGGGCACCACCTGGTGGTCATTTACTAGTATTACAACAACAGAGATTAGAATCCAGCCAGTTAGCAATAAGCACTGAACCCTAAAAACCCAGAATTTGAACCTGAAATATTCTTTATAACATCACAGATCTTTTATAATGGAACAGTGTAATAGAACATCAGTGTAATAGAACATCAGTGTAATAGAACATTAGTGTAATAGAACAGTGTAATAGAACATCAGTGTAATAGAACATTAGTGTAATAGAACATCAGTGTAATTGAACATTAGTGTAATAGAACATCAGTGTAATAGAACATTAGTGTAATAGAACAGTGTAATAGAACATCAGTGTAATTGAACATTAGTGTAATAGAACATCAGTGTAATAGAACATTAGTGTAATAGAACAGTGTAATAGAACATCAGTGTAATAGAACAGTGTAATAGAACATCAGTGTAATAGAACATCAGTGTAATTGAACATCAGTGTAATTGAACATCAGTGTAATAGAACATCAGTGTAATAGAACATTAGTGTAATAGAACAGTGTAATAGAACATCAGTGTAATAGAACATTAGTGTAATAGAACATCAGTGTAATAGAACATTAGTGTAATAGAACATTAGTGTAATAGAACAGTGTAATAGAACATCAGTGTAATAGAACATCAGTGTAATTGAACATCAGTGTAATTGAACATCAGTGTAATAGAACATTAGTATAATAGAACAGTGTAATAGAACATTAGTGTAATTGAACATTAGTGTAATAGAACATTTATGTAATAGAACATTAGTGTAATAGAACATTTATGTAATAGAACAGTGTAATAGAACATTAGTATAATAGAATATTAGTATAATAGAACATTAGTATAATAGAACATTAGTATAATAGAACATCAGTGGAAACCAAAGGGGACGTTTTCTTTCCAGTGTTAACACTTCACTTAGCAATGTCATGACAACCCAAATGTGCAGACAGGCCTAGGAGACGAGTTAACCTTGACCCTAACCCTGACTCTAACCCTGACCCTGACCCTGACTCTGACCCTAACCCTAACCCTAACTCTGACCCTGAACCTGACTCTGACCCTGACCCTAACCCTAACTCTAACCCTGACCCTGACCCTAACCCTAAACCCTGACCCTAGGGGATGAGTTAACTTTAACCCTTAACCCTGACCCTAACCCTAGGGCTAGTAGAACCATGTAGTTTGGCTCTTCAAACCCACCTCCTCGTTGCTAGGCAACCCCCCCCCTTTTCCCTCCACCGTTCGTATTTTACGACATTTTTTAGAAAAAAATGTTTTATGAAACTCCTTCAAACCACACTCTCCCCACCCCCTCGTTGCTAGGTAACCCACCATATCCCGTCCCTTTCCGACATTTTCTTTTCCTTTACGACATTCCCTCAAACACACCAACCTCCCTTATTTTACGACATTTACTATTATTATTATTATTATTATTATTATTATTATTATTATATCTTTACGACATTTACTTCTTCTTTACGAGAGAAGGGGAGACAGACACCATGGAAACCACCACCACCACCGACACCGGCGGCTCCTCTGGTACTCGTAGCGGGTCCTCTGGGACCGTCTCCCCCGGTGGTACCGTCTCCTCTACCGGCTCTGAGGCTAATGATAACGGGGCTAACTAACGAAGCTAACGAATTTACCTACCGAGTGCAGTGTTGACGGGGTGCTAAAGGCTAATGCTAACTGGCTCTAACGAACTGACCGTGTGTGTGTGTGTGTGTGTGTGGAAACGCGTCGTGTCATCATTACTCGACATTCCTTCAAACCCACCCCCTCGTTGCTAGGCAACCCATCCCCTTTCCCTCCACCGTTCGTATTTGTTTTGAAAAAATATTTTTACGACAGTCCTTCAAACCACACACACACTCTCCCCACCCCCTCGTTGCTAGGTAACCCACCATATCCCGTCCCTTTCCGACATTTTCTTTTCCTTTACGACATTCCCTCAAACCCACCAACTGTTCCTCGTTGCTAGACAACCCCACCCCTCCCTCATTTTACGATATCTTTTTATTATTATTATTATTATTATTATATCTTTACGACATTTACTTCTTCTTTACGAGAGAAGGGGAGACAGACACCATGGAAACCACCGACACCGGCGGCTCCTCTGGTACTCGTAGCGGGTCCTCTGGGACCGTCTCCCCCGGTGGTACCGTCTCCTCTACCGGCTCCTTCGGCGGCTCTGGGACCGTCTCCGGCGGCTCCTCCGGCGGCTCTGGGACCGTCTCCTCCGGCGGCTCTGGGACCGTCTCCTCCGGCGGCTCTGGGACCGGCTCCTCCGGCGGCTCTGGGACCGGCTCCTCCGGCGGCTCTGGGACCGGCTCCTCCGGCGGCTCCTCCGGCGGCTCTGGGACCGGCTCCTCCGGCGGCTCTGGGACCGTCTCCTCCGGCGGCTCCTCCGGCGGCTCTGGGACCGTCTCCTCCGGCGGCTCTGGGACCGGCTCCTCCGGCTCCTCCTCTGGTACCGGTACCCGGACAACAGGTGGTTGCCGAGGAGATGGGTCATAGATACTCCCAGGAGCTCAAGGCCCAGAGGAAGCATGTGAGTGACGCTAACGCTACATGCTACGTGCTACATGCTATGTGCTACATAATACATGGTACATTCTTCATCATTCGTGCTATATGCTACGTGTTAAACGCTACATGCTACATGCTACATCTTTCATGCTATGTGCTATTGCTACGTGCTACATGCCACATAATCCATATGTGTGTGTGTGTCTCTGTCTGTGTGTGTGTGTGTGTGTGTCCGTGTGTGTGTGTGTCTCTCTCTCTTTCTGTGTGTGTGTGGTTGTGTGTCCCTCTCATTCTGTGTGTGTGTGTCTCTCTTTCTGTGTGTGTGTCTGTCTGTCCGTGTGTGTGTGTGTGTGTGTCTCTCTTTCTGTGTGTGTGTGTCTCTCTTTCTGTGTGTGTGTCTGTCTGTCCGTGTGTGTGTGTCTCTCTTTCTGTGTGTGTGTGTCTGTCTGTCCGTGTGTGTGTGTCTGTCTGTCCGTGTGTGTGTGTGTGTGTGTGTGTGTGTGTGTATGTATGTGTGTGTGTGTGTGTGTGTGTGTGTGTGTGTGTGTGTGTGAGTGTGTGTGTGTCTCTCTCTTTCTGTGTGTGTGTGTGTGTGTCCCTCTCTTTCTGTGTGTATGTGTGTGTCCCTCTCTTTCTGTGTGTGTGTGTGTGTCTCTCTCTTTCTGTGTGTGTGTGTGTCTGTCTGTCCATGTGTGTGTGTGTGTGTGTGTGTGTGTGTGTCTGTCTGTCCATGTGTGTGTGTGTGTGTGTGTGTGTGTGTGTGTGTGTGTGTGTGTGTGTGTGTGTGTGTGTGTGTGATTGAGCACAGCCCTGTCCCGTATGTTCTCTTCACGGCAAACTCCAATGTTTATAATTTTGCAGATTATTCCAATAATACAACACCCAGGAGAGAAACACACACACACACACACACACACACACACACACACACACACACACACACACCTGGGAACAGTAGCTTTCTCTCCCTTTGTGTGAGAGCTTAGAGACTCAGCCACGTCGTAAATGATCTCTCTTCACTTTGTTAGACTGACAGATTCATAGGCTCATTTATCAGAGACAGGCTGTGTGTGTGTGTGTGTGTGTGTGTGTGTGTGTGTGTGTGTGTGTGTGTGTGTGTGTACATGTGTACTTGTGTACATGTGTGTGCTTGTAAGATATTGCGTATATGTGTGAGCTAAAAGAGTGTGTGTGTGTGTGTGTGTTATTACATTTTCTACTTGCTAACAATCTTTTGTGGCAGAATTGAACTGCTGTGGGACATTTAAACACTGTCAAAAAACTGCTTTGGCTTTGTCTGAACAGGTCCGAATACCAACTGGAGGTGCTGCATCAGAACAAGAACAAACTAGTTCATCCAGAGGAGAGCTGCATCAGTGAGGAGCCAGACAGAGAGCAGAGCTGAGCACTGAGGTGGGAGACAGATCACAACCGTAAGTTGATGTTTTTCATTGTTTTTCACCGTCTAATATGATTAGGATGAACTCACATGCCTTTGTGTCGCGTCACAGAATGATGGAACCCTAAAATCGTACGCTAGCCAACTGTTTGTGACCAGCCTGTTAAGGAAGCCTCAACCTGGTTTTGTCCAGCTGACTGTGATCTAGTAGGTTCAACTACATGAGGCCCTAGATAACAATAGATAATAATGACTGTGTCTAGACTAGTCAACAGTCTTTCCACAGGTCACTATTGACCAACCAGCAGAGCTGTAAGACTGACAGACAGACTGTGTGAGTGTTGAATACACTCCTCTGTGAAGAGTCAATCAGTTGGTTTACTGTATGTTTTGTTTTTTCTAATAGAGTCCATGCTCTCTGCCATTTTGCTACACACGACCAGACTGAGCAGCAGAGTGTCAGAGATAAGTTTTGAAAAAACGTAAGTTCTGTAAGTTTTGTTTTCCTAGAAGTGCTTGTGGGCGTGAAAACTTCCTTGTTCTGTGTCTCTGTAACTGTCGGGGAGTGGTGTGTGTGTGTGTGTGTGTGTGTGTGTGTGTGTGTGTGTGTGTGTGTGTGTGTGTGTGTGTGTGTGTGTGTGTGTGTGTGTGTGTGTGTGTGTGTGTGTGTGTGTGTGTGTGTGTGTGTGTGTGTGCGTGTGTGTGTGAGAGTGATGCTCCACCCTACATTCCTCTCAGCCCCCTCCCACACACACCTCATCAGGTTGCCACACTGTGTGTGTGTGTGCGTGTGTATGTGTGTAAGGGAGCGTTCTTCCCCCCCCCTCCCTCTCCTCCTTCTCTCCCTCCCTCCTTCCCTCTCTCTCTCTCTTTTTGTCTCTCTCTTTCTCCTCCCCTCCCTCCTTCCCTCCTCTCCTCCCTCCCCCCTCTCCTCCCCCTTACTCCTCCCCCTCTCTCCCTTCCCCCTCTCCCTCTGTCTCCTCCCTCCCCCCCTCCCCTCCTTCTCTTCTCTACAGACACACACACACACACACACACACAGCCTGTCTCTGATAAAGGAGCCTATGAATCTGTCAGGCTAACTTACTAACAATCTTTTGTGGAATAATTGAAATGCTGTGGGACATTTAAACACTTTCAAAACATTGAAGCTTTGGCTTATTTCAATTCACATTTCTGTAAAATGTAAATAGTGGTGGAAAGCACATGTTTCCTCAGAGCATGTGTGGTGCATGTGTGGTGCTACATAATCATCATAATCATAATACATCCTTGTGACTTGGTGCAATAATGCATTAAAATGTAACTAGTTTTTTAATTATGGTTCAAATCCCACCTGACCTAAGAGTTACTTTAACTTTACAATATGTCAAGACAGTATACTGCTAAAACAGAGGGCAAACATGTGAGTCAAACAAGCTCTGGAATACCTCAAAGGGTTAATGGGTGTGTGTGTCAGCCAAGTGCAGGCCAGTAAAATGATGTGTTACTGAGTTTATCCAGCTTTGAATATGGGAGAGAAGTTTTGTAGCCATTTTGTAGCCATTTTGTCAAGGCTAAGGCGGCCATCTTGGTTTAGCATCATGGCATCGAGAGGGATGAGGGGTCATACCACCACAGCCTCTTCCCTTCTTGATCTGATCCATCTAGATTGACTTGAAGAAATCAACACGTGTTTGATACCATTCCTCATTCCATTCCATGCGTTCCACTGATCCCGTCCTCCGATGTCCACCTCCACTGGTACACATATTCATAGTCTCTTCTTCAATACGACTCCATTTGATATGTGCAGTGATTCAGTGGTAAAGAGGGTCAGGTCACACACAGGTCAGGTCCCTGTGACTCAATTCCTCACAGCAGTATCCCTAAAACACCAACACCCCCTGTGATGGAGATCAGTCCATCACAGGTTGGGAGTGTATGGGTGTGTTTGTGTGCAGGGGTGTATGTTGTATTTAGGTGCTTGTGCAACGCAGGGGAGGACTCCTGGGTCTGCGGTTGTTGGGCAGTCATGAGGGGCGGTTCTGTAAAGAATAAAAGGTATGAGTATT
>NC_139654.1:2047500-2060000 GCF_951799395.1 Argentina silus | reverse complement strand
CTTATTTCAATTCACATTTCTGGAAAATGTAAACAGTGGTGGAAAGCACATGTTTCCTCAGAGCATGTGTGGTGCACTACATAATCATCATAATCATAATACATCCTTGTGACTTGGTGCAATAATGCATTAAAATGTAACTAGTTTTTTAATTATGGTTCAAATCCCACCTGACCTAAGAGTTACTTTAACTTTACAATATGTCAAGGCAGTATATTGCTAAAACAGTGGGCAAACATGTGAGTCAAACAAGCTCTGGAATACCTCAAAGGGTTAATGGGTGTGTGTGTCAGCCAAGTGCAGGCCAGTAAAATGATGTGTTACTGAGTTTATCCAGCTTTGAATATGGGAGAGAAGTTTTGTAGCCATTTTGTAGCCATTTTGTAGCCATTTTGTAGCCATTTTGTCAAGGCTAAGGCGGCCATCTTGGTTTAGCATCATGGCATCGAGAGGGAGGAGGGGTCATACCACCACAGCCTCTTCCCTCCTTGATCTGATCCATCTAGATTGACTTGAAGAAATCAACACGTGTTTGATACCATTCCTCATTCCATTCCATGCGTTCCACTGATCCCGTCCTCCGATGTCCAACTCCACTGGTACACATATTCATAGTCTCTTCTTCAATACGACTCCATTTGATATGTGCAGTGATTCAGTGGTAAAGAGGGTCAGGTCACACACAGGTCAGGTCCCTGTGACTCAATTCCTCACAGCAGTATCCCTAAAACACCAACACCCCCTGTGATGGAGATCAGTCCATCACAGGTTGGGAGTGTATGGGTGTGTTTGTGTGCAGGGGTGTATGTTGTGTTTAGGTGCTTGTGCAACGCAGGGGAGGACTCCTGGGTCTGCGGTTGTTGGGCAGTCATGAGGGGCGGTTCTGTAAAGAATAAAAGGTTTGAGTATTGCTGGAATTATCAAGTCATTTTGATTCATCTTTTGTGGCAATAAATGGATATATTTTTCTAAAGAAAGTGTCGGAAGTGTGTTTGAAAGGGACCACCTGTTCACTCGATCCACGGCCTTAATTTGGATTTTAAGAAACTTTGGAAGGCCGCTACAGTGTGTGTGTGTGTGTGTGTGTGTGTGTGTGTGTGTGTGTGTGTGTGTGTGTGTGTGTGTGTGTGTGTGTGTGTGAGGGGCGGGGCAGGGGATGGGGCGTCGCTGGGTCACCTGTCGCCACGGGAACCGTGCTTCCCTTCCACCTCCGAGAGCCAGCCAGGAGGGGGACAGGAGGAGGGAGAGAGAGAGGAGAGAGTTAGTCATCTTGGTGAGGGCGTCCCTGTGGGGGGGGGAGGGGAGGGGGGAGGGTTAGGGTTACATGAGGGAGAGAGAGAAAGGAGAGTTAGTCATCTTGGTGAGGGCGTCCCTGTGTTGGGGGGGGGAGGGGAGGGGGGAGGGTTAGGGTTACATGAGGGAGAGAGAGAAAGGAGAGAGTTAGTCATCTTGGTGAGGGCGTCCCTGTGGGGGTGGGGGGAGGAGGAGGGGGGAGGGAGGGAAGGAGAGAGAGATGTTGAGGGGGGGAGAGAGAGGGAGGGGGGGGTCTGTTTGCGGTCGAGTTACGGTCAAGATTCAATTTAGGGTCAAGTGACGGTCATGTTACGGTTCTGGGTCCCGTTTGCAGTCGAGTTACGGTCAAGACTCAATTTACGGTCGAAAAACACGGTTAAAACAAGGTTACCTTTGATCGACCTTCTTCTGTAACTCTCTCCCCAGCTCGTCCTCCTCTGTTCAGGGGGAAGGAAGGGGGAGGGAGGGAGGGAAGAGGGGGTCCCATTTGTGGTTGAGTTTGCGCTTGCATTACGGTCGAGTGACGGTCACATTATCATCAAGTTACATTTACATGACGGACACGTTACGGTCAAGTGACAGTCGACTTATGGTCACATTACGGTCAAGTGACGCCCAGGTTAAGGTTGTGGTCAAGTTGCAGTCAAGTGATTTTTTATTTTTTTTGTCATTTTACGGTCATGTTTACGGTCCAAACACGGTTAAAACACGGTTACCTCTGGTCCACCTCCTTCTGTAACTCTCTCCCCAGCTCGTCCAACCGCTGCTGAAGCCTCTTCCTCCTCTGTTCAGGGGGGAGGTGACTGAAGTCCTCCAGAGACGTGGGCTACACACACACACACACACACACACACACACACACACACACACACACATAGACAGACAGACAGACAGACAGACACACCCACACACAGACAGAGAGAGACACACACACACAGAGACAAACACACACACACACAGAGAGAGAGACAAACACACACACACACACACACACACACACGCACACACAGTTAGGACAACGACCATCGAAAAACCTACCAGTCGGTGTGTTTCTCTCTCTCTGTCTTAGCACGCTAGCATGCTAGCACCACCCCACCCAAATCTCCATTAGCATTAGCGCCCATTAGCCCCATCTCTCTCACCTTGGGCTTCTTCCCAAACAGCCACAGCTTGTTCTTGGCTTTCCCCAGGGAAGGGACCTCCAGGGTGACCCCCTCTTTCTCCACCCCCGGAACCCCGTCCTCCTCCTCCTCGCTCTCCCCCAGAAAGGGAGTCCGATTTGGGGGTGGAGAGGGCCGTGTCGGAGCCGTCCTGGAGGTTGTGGAGGTTGTGTGATGGTGGCTGTAGTCCTCGAAAGGGAAGTCACCGGGGGGGTTGAAGCCCGACTTGAAGGACTCGATGACGATGGCCGAGTCCAGGAGGCGTTAGCGTGTTAGCATGTTAGTCTAACGTGTTAGCGGTAACAGGTAAACCGTCATAGGGGAAATGCATGTTAGCATTAACATGTTGGCCATTGACCTATTACCGTTCACCTATTAGCGTGAGCATATTAGCATTAACGTGTTAGCGGTAACATGTTAGCATTAGCATATTAGGCATATATATATAGAGAGAGTCCTGGGATAGAGGGTTAGCGTTAGCGTTAGCATGTTAGCTTTTAGTGCTAGTGGGCTTAGGATGCTAATATGGAGGGAGGGAGGGAGAAGGGATGGATGAGAGAGTGAATGGTAACATGCTAACATGCTACTATGGGAATGGCCATAGGCCAACGCTGCTAATATGCTAACGCACCCGCCGCTGCTCCACCGCCTTGGCCACCATGCCCTCCAGGCACTTCTCCACGATGGGCAGGACCCGGCGCTCCACCTTCCCCAAGGAGCGGTACGCCTCGGCCAGCTTCACCGTCCGCAGCTCCTCCATGTCCTGGAGGTTCTAGCACAATAACACATCAGCATTAGCATCGACCTATGGCCATTCACATGTTAGCACGTTAGCTAACGCCAACATGCCCCAGGGAGGGATGTTAGCATGCTAATTGCCACACGACCCGTCGCACCACCAGATTAGACACACACACGCATTAGCCTGTTAGCGTTAGCATGTTGGCATTAGCCAACAATGGCTAATGACCATTCACATACACAATGACCATTCACATGCACACACAGATTAGCATTAGCATAACACACACACACACACGTTGAGAGAGAGACACACACACACACACACACATGTACACCGACATACACATGCTAACGCTAACATGCTAACATGGGAAGGGCCATAGGGCAATGCTAACATGCATGCTGAAGGACTGCAGCTGGGCACAACGACACACACTAACCCTGATGCAAACATGCTAAGGCTAATGCTACTATATGTAATTTATAATAGGTCAAGGAGAGGAGAGGAGAGGAGAAGAAAGGGGGAAGGATAAGGGGGGGAGAGAGGGAGAGGGGGGAGGAGAAAGGAGGGGGGGACAAGTTTTATTCGTGGGGGGGGGGGGTTCCCGTAGGAGGTCGAGTCTGGGTCACCTGGGAAGAGGAGGAGGAGGAGGAGAGGGAGAGGAGAGGGGGGGAGGAGAGAGAAAGGAGGAGAGAGGGGGAGGAGAAGGGGGGGAGAGAGGAGAGGGGAAGTTTTGTTTGTGGTGGGGGTTTTCTGGATCACCTGGGAAGAGGAGAAAAGGGGGGATGAGGGGCCTCGTAGCACGTAGCATGTAGCATTTACATGAGAAAACCCATAGCCTGTAGCATATAGCACATTAGCGTGTTAGCGTGACCTTCTCCACTTCCGCCTTGGTGGCGTTAGCGTTGTTGCTGAGTCGCTCGTAGCCCAGCTGGCACTTCTCCGCCTCGTGGCACTCCCTCTCAAACTTCTTCCTGCTCTGAGGATGGAGGGATGAGGGGGGGGGAGGGATAGGGGGAGAAGGAGACTGATCCAGATACTGCTGGGCTTTCCTGCCTTCTTGGAGATGCTATACACACACACACACACACACACACACACACACACACAGACAGAACGAGAGAGAGAGACACACACACACACACACACACACACACAGAGACACACACACAAACACACACACACACACACACACACACACACACACACACACACACACATGGACAGACACACACACACACACAGAGAAAGAGAGAGACACACACACACAGAGAAAGAGAGAGAAACACACACACACACACACACACACACACAGAAAGAGAGATACAAACACACACACACACACACAGAATGAGAGACACACACACACACACACACACAGAAAGAGAGAAACACACACACACACAGAAAGATAGACACGAACACACACACACACACACACACACACAGACACACACACACACACACACACACACACACACACACACCACACACACACACAGGGTCAGAGCAGAGATACTCAATACTAGGTGATGGATTCAGATCGGGTATGTTTCTAATTTTATTTGGACCTTTTGTGACTGTTATGCTGATTTGATACATGCCTTGATTTTACATATGTTGTTTTTAGTTTTTGGGTAATTTTGTCTTTCTTAATAATTTATTTGATCCATATTATTTATTTTACTGCATTGCATTAGTCTCTACAGTCAACTCAAACTGTGCCATTCATTGTTGGTTAGAAAGAGGAACTGAACAGAAAACCTACTTTTCCTGTTTAAAGTGTGTCTTTGGTAGTAGTCATATACCATATCAGCGTTTCCCAACCGCTGTGCCTCGGCACACTAGTGTGCCATGAGAGATCGTTGGGTGTGCCGTGAGAAATTATCCAATTTCACTTTTTTTTAATTAACATTTATTAATTATTATCTGCAAATAATATGCAATTGTCAGGGGTCTGTGCTGTAATATAGTGACTGGCAGAGTAATGTAATATTCGTCCGGGTGGCAGCAGGTAGCTAATTGCCTCGTTCCTTCTTAGAGACAAGAGAATTAGTGACGCATGCGACAGGTCATGGTGACAGTGATGGAGAAGTTTTTAAAAAGGAAAAATGCAAACTCCGAACTGGGCCCTGGACAAGATTCTGACCCAGGTGAAGGCCCTAGTATGAGTGGTGGTAACAAGAAAGCAAAGACGGTGAGCTTGAGGCAATACAGCGAAAGCTATCTTTCGTTCGGATTTACTTTCACCGGGGATGAGACGACACCGACTCCATTATGCTTGGTGTGTGGCGAGAAGCTGTCCAACAGCGCCATGGTGCCAAGCAAGCTTAAACGCCATCTCCAAACGAAACACCCGTCGCTTCAAAACAAGCCGATGGACTATTTTGTTCACCTGCGTGAAAACACAGAGAAACAGGCAACTTTTATGAGGAAAAACCACAAAGGTAAATGAGAAAGCCCTCAAAGCTAGTTACCTAGTTGCTGAACTCGTAGCTAAATCAAAAAAGTCCCACTCTGTGGCAGAGACATTAATACTACCTGCCTGCAAAGCCATTGTCAACGAGATGCTCGGCCCTGACGTGGTTAAAGACATAGCTAAAGTCCCGCTCTCAGATAACACAATTACCAGGCGTATTGATGACATGTCTACAGACATCGAAAGTCATGTTTTAGGAAATTTGCGTTGCAAATTGATGAGTCTACGGATATTATTGTATCAGGCTACAGAGTGTCATTTTGTAACATTTTTAGTTGGTGGTGTGCCGCAAGATTCTTTCAATGTAAAAAATGGCTCAAAAATGGCCGTGGCTCAAAAAAGGTTGAAAAACACTGCCCTATATCCTAGGACCAACCTGTTCAAAACAAAGAGAAAACTTCTCGAGAACAGAACATGCGTGGCAGTAAATTGTTCTGTCCTGATTCACCCTGAGGAAAATCAATGACATCCCTGCAGCCCCTCTTTTAATGACTAAAATACTTCTTATTATATCGTTTATTATTATCTAATTAGTTTTTATCTACCTGTGTTTCTGTAGTCCATTACGCTTTTAATTATTTATTCTCTCTGTGAAGGACATTGTGTTAAAGTGTGTATGAAGTGTGCTGTACAAGTAAAGTCTGATTGATTGATACTTGATTGTAAATGTTGTCGTGTACATGAGAATACCACACAGTCAGACCTGCAATTCTCTGAAGTCACGTG
Organism: Argentina silus; assembly: GCF_951799395.1. Classification (NCBI taxonomy): domain Eukaryota; kingdom Metazoa; phylum Chordata; class Actinopteri; order Argentiniformes; family Argentinidae; genus Argentina; species Argentina silus. Next base: position 2,053,597 of record NC_139654.1, on the reverse strand, counting down.
TAGCAACAGGAAACTCCGCCACCCCCTCACCATTTCCTCCTAGGAAAACAACAGACATGAGGGGCTGCTTGAAACACTGATCTACAGTGACACCTGCTGGTTATTTGATGTTAAGGCAGCCTTTCATGCATACTTGAAACATTGAAGAGAAAGGAGGGGGAGAGGTCTGAGGAAGAGGAGTCCAGGTATATTCTGAAGAGATGGGTATTTAGTTTAAGACACAGGCAGTGACTTTACCATCCTGACCGTGGTGGGAAGCTCATTCCACCACTAGGGCTGTTTAGTTGTAATAAGTTGTGAATGCAAGAACACTGGAAGGACATATCAGCGCTACCAGAGACTGTATCTGGTTCTTTACATCACAGTGTGAGGTAGGTTGAGCCGGGGAGGCTGACATAACACCATCCCCTTTTAAAAGATGATGGCGGAGCCGCGAAGCACTGAAGTGCAAGGTGATTTATTTACAATTTCCAAAAAGTGTCCAGAAGATAAGTGATGGAAAAAAACTAAAAAAATTCAACAACAGAATCTCAATAAAAAAAACATAAATGTACAGCCATCAGTGCTGCCCCTAAGACTGACTCTCAAACTGAGAGAGAGCCCCTTCTTCTCCTGGAAGCTCTTCCCATCAGCACATATCAAAACAGACCTACTATTAAAGATAGATAATTACATTACAAAACTGGCTGTAACTACTAACAACCATAAATAGTCTAATTATAATTGATGTATACAGTATAACTAGATTATTACATAGGTGATAGAACACATCCAAGTTTAGTTGCTTGACAACAATATCAATTAATAAATGGTATCGTCCAATTGCCATGGTTCGGGTCCGAACATCCGCCAACCCAGAAGCTGAGCAACAAAAAGTCAAACAGACCAACCAACAATAACTTGGAGTACGAGATCAAATAAACACTGAAATACTTTACCTAACGTGTATGTATTCTCTAACCTGATAACGGAACAGGGCTGGCAAATGAGATGCGTTATTATAGTGACAACTAACCTTCGACTGCGTGTGTGTGTGTGTGTGTGTGTGTGTGTGTGTGTGTGTGTGTGTGTGTGTGTGTGTGTGTGTGTGTGTGTATGTGTGTGTGTGTGTGTGTGTGTGTGTGTGTGTCTGTCTGTCTGTCTGTGTGTGTGTGTGTGTGTGTGTCTGTCTGTGTGTGTGTGTGTGTGTGTGTGTGTGTGTGTGTGTGTGTGTGCGCGTGTGCGTGTGCTCTATCAGATCTGTGGTTGATAAGTACTGATCTCTGTTAACTATAGGTGTGACCTGCTGCCTCTAAAATGAGTCTCTCTGGGGAGAGAGAGGAGGGGACCACTGCCTCTAAAATGAGTCTCTCTGGGGAGAGAGAGGAGGGGACCACTGCCTCTAAAATGAGTCTCTCTGGGGAGAGAGAGGAGGGGACCACTGCCTCTAAAATGAGTCTCTCTGGGGAGAGAGAGGAGGGGACCACTGCCTCTAAAATGAGTCTCTCTGGGGAGAGAGAGGAGGGGACCACTGCCTCTAAAATGAGTCTCTCTGGGGAGAGAGAGGAGGGGACCACTGCCTCGAAAATGAGTCTCTCTGGGGAGAGAGAGGAGGGGACCACTGCCTCTAAAATGAGTCTCTCTGGGGAGAGAGAGGAGGGGACCACTGCCTCTAAAATGAGTCTCTCTGGGGAGAGAGAGGAGGGGACCACTGCCTCTAAAATGAGTCTCTCTGGGGAGAGAGAGGAGGGGACCACTGCCTCTAAAATGAGTCTCTCTGGGGAGAGAGAGGAGGGGAACACTGCCTCTAAAATGAGTCTCTCTGGGGAGAGAGAGGAGGGGACCACTGCCTCTAAAATGAGTCTCTCTGGGGAGAGAGAGGAGGGGACCACTGCCTCTAAAATGAGTCTCTCTGGGGAGAGAGAGGAGGGGACCACTGCCTCTAAAATGAGTCTCTCTGGGGAGGTTGAAGACATGGGGTAAGAGAAGAGTCTCTGGAGGGCATTTACCATGAAGATGATGATAATGATGATGATAGATACTTCATTCATAACCAGATTAATGTTAGACGCAGGAATGTAGATATACTGTAGGTCAATGCAAACTGGAGCAACAGACAGAGTTGCAACACTCACTAGAAGGCGTGTCCATCGAGGAGGAGAGCGGATCCTGGAGGGAGATGGCCACTAAAAACCTAAAAGTTATTTACAATACAGATATATTCATATTGGAACTGGATCTAGGAGCTCAGCTCATGTGGCACATTTAAAAACACAACTCCACCTTGTAATGCAGGGTCCAGCAGGAGAGACCAGCCTCACCTGTACCCAGCTGTGTTTCCATGAAGAGTGACCACTCTATGGATCATCCAATAGAATTCAGAGAAAGACCTCCTCATTCTGGTCAAAGGTTAGTTTGATGTTTATTCCTCATATCCTGACAACACAGATACACACTCATGAACATGTGATGTTTACTGTTGACTGTTAGTTAATGTGAATTAATGTATTGTTTGACAGGGTCCAGAAAGAGCGACCAGCCTCACCTGTACCCAGCTGTTTGTCCATGAAGAGTGACCACTCTATGGGCCGTCCAATAAACTTCAGACAAGGAACCGTCACTCCTAAACAAGAGTAGGTGTATCATGGGGGATGTGATGAACTAACTGCTAGACTACGCCACCTGTTTGTTTCATGACACAATTCTACAATCATTTATTGTACAGCTTTTAATGACATCATCTTCAGCTCGAGGAGCTCAGCACATATTTATCATTAATGGCAGAATTGTGTAAAATGTTAGACATAGGAATGTAGATATACTGTAGTTCAATGCAACAGACAGTGTTACAACACTCACTAGAAAGCTAGTCCACAGAGGAGAGCAGATCCTGGAGGGAGAGGGCCAAGAAAACTTACAAGCTACTTACAATACAGACATATATTAATTTGGACAGACTACACCGTCCACCAATGTTAGTTTTTTGTAATATTCATCTGACCCAGGAACTATGTTTTGCGGTATACACTCTGAAGTTATTCTTTTTGGGGAACTGGGCCTCATTCACACTTCTCTGGATAAAGACATCTGCTTATTTCTTGTTTTACTCAGAATCCGCAGTGACCAGGTGGAGAGACCAGAGTCAGAGATTCCCAGTGGTCAGTCTGTCCAGAGTCAAAGTGAACTGGCCTCTATATTCAGGGTGAGCTAAATAGAAAGTATGACATTGAAGATGGCTAAGTAATCCCCATACAAAAGTTATTTTTTCTTGTTTCAATTGCTTGCCAAAGTCAAGTGTTTTTTGTATTTAGTCTCTCTACTGTGTGTAAAGGTTTACCCATTATTGTCTATCTCACTCCACTTTATTTTTCTAAATGTTTCAGTTGCTTGAAGATAATGTCATCACTTTACTGAGAAATGAGCTGAAGAGGTTCAAGAGGCTTATTTCTCAAGACGACCCAGAGTGCTTTGATAGTCAGGGGGAGGAAGAGGAAGTGGTGGATGATGAAGAAGAGAAGCAGGAGAGCAGTGCCAGAGAAGGGGCTCTGAAGATCACACTGCACGTCCTGAGGAACATGAACCAGAAGGAGCTCGCTGACACACTGGAGAAACGTAAGAGACCTCATGTGTTTTCACAGAGAAGTGGTACTGGGCTGAAATATTATTGGAAATACAAACACCACTAACTGTAATAATGATGTATATCCCCATTTGGTCACTCTTTATATTATGTTGCCTCTATAACTTGGTGTCTCTGTAATTACTCCAGTAACAAGATTGTTTGTTACTGTATAATTGCAGAGTAATGGGTTTGGACAGTTTCCTATAACACAGATGGAATAAGGACTGTTCTTTCCTAAACGTGTAGTAATATATCATTCAACTACACTACATACTATGTCATTAATTACTATATAATTAATTAATAATGAATTACTATATAACATCTTGTTAATTAATACAACATGTGGTCCTCTGTGGCTCAGTCGGTAGAGCATGGCTTTAACAACGCTAAGGTTGTGGGTTTGATTCCTCCTGGGACCACATATACTGAATTGTATGCACTCACTGCAATGCAAGTCGCTTTGGATAAAAGCGTCAGCTAAATGGCATATATATATATATATATATTTACAGTTACTGCAGGTATTGGGTCAACTTAATGTAAAATGTGCCTGGAATATTTTGTTAATTGTTTTGTCATTCAGATGAGCTTGCTGTGGTGTGCCAACAAGAACTCAAGTCCAACTTGGAGAAGAAGTTTCAGTGTGTGTTTGAGGGAATAGCAAAGCAAGGCAACCCAATACTTCTCGATAAGGTCTACACAGAGGTCTACATCACAGAGGGTGGAAGTGGAGAGGTCAATAACGAACATGAGGTCAGACAGATTGAGACAGCATCCAGGAGACCAGCAACACAGGAGACACCAATCAAATGCAACGACATCTTCAAGCCTTTACCTGGACAAGACAAACCAATGAAAAATGTGCTGACAAAGGGAGTCGCTGGCATTGGAAAAACAGTCTCTACTCAGAAGTTCATTACGGACTGGGCTGAAGGAAAAGCCAATCAGGATGTCCAGTTCATATTTCCACTTCCTTTTCGGGAGCTGAATTTAATGAAAGAGAAGAAATGCAGTTTGAATGAACTTCTTGGTCATTTCTTCATTGAAATAAAAGAATCAGGAATCTCCAACTTTGACAAGTATAAAGTTCTGTTCATCTTTGATGGTCTGGATGAGTGTCGACTTCCTCTAGACTTCCAGAACAACGAGACATGTTGTGATGCCACAGAGTCAACCTCAGTGGACGTGCTGCTGACAAACCTCATCAAGGGGAATCTGCTTCCCTCTGCTCTCCTCTGGATAACCTCCCGACCTGCAGCAGCCAATCAGATCCCTCCTGAGTGTGTTGACCAGGTGACAGAGGTACGAGGGTTCAACAACCCACAGAAGGAGGAGTACTTCATGAAGAGAATCAGTGATGAGAACCTGGCCAGCAGAATCAACACACACATGAAGTCATCAAGGAGCCTCCACATCATGTGCCACATACCAGTGTTCTGTTGGCTCTCAGCCACTACCCTAGAGAGACTGTTGGGTGAAGCAGAGAGAGGAGAGATGCCCAAGACCCTGACACAGATGTACACACACTTCCTGGTATTTCAGACCCAACAGAGGAATGTGAAGTACCTTGGAGACCATGACAAAGATCCACAGTGGGATAAAGAGCTAATTCTGTCACTGGGAAAACTGGCCTTCAATCAGCTGGAAAGTGGCAATCTGATCTTCTATGAGGAAGACCTGAGAGAGTGTGGCATTGATGTCACAGAAGCCACAGTGTACTCGGGTGTGTGCACTGAGATCTTCAGAGAGGAGTGTGGGCTGCACAAAGTGTTCAGCTTTGTGCATCTGAGCATCCAGGAGTTTCTAGCTGCTTTATATATGTTCCTCACATTCAACATCAGCAATGAGAATCCACTGGTCAAACAGAAATCCTCATCCAGGAAGCTATGGTCATTACTCAGACGCAAACCAAAGATTCACGCACCACTGATCAACCCCATCATCAACCTACACAAGAGTGCAGTGGACAAGGCCTTACAGAGTAAGAATGGTCACCTGGACCTGTTCCTGCGCTTCCTCCTGGGCCTCTCACTGGAGTCCAATCAGAATCTCCTACGAGGCCTTCTGACACAGACAGGAAGCAGCTCACAGACCAATGTGGAAACAGTCAAGTATATCAAGGAGAAGATCAGGGAGAATCCCTCTCCAGAGAGGTGCATCAATCTGTTCCACTGTCTGAATGAGCTGAATGACCATTCTCTAGTGGAGGAGATCCAAAGCTCCCTGAGCTCAGGACGTCTCTCCGAAGCCCAACTCTCACCTGCACAGTGGTCAACTGTGGTCTTTGTGTTGCTGACTTCAGAAGAGGAGCTGGATTTGTTTGACTTGAAGAAGTACTCCAGATCAGAAGAGGGTCTTCTGAGGCTGCTGCCAGTGGTCACAACCTCTAAGACGGCACTGTAAGTAGATGGACAAAACACTGTATTGATACTTGAGCGATGAATGGAGTATGTGATCACTTATTATGATTTACGGATTAAATGGAAGAAACTG